>NC_056739.1:1591917804-1592087804 GCF_019279795.1 Protopterus annectens
CTGAAACCACGGCCATGAATCAAATGGTTTGATGAATCATTACTGAGACTGACTCCGATGATCATTAATTTTTGGGTGTCCCACAAGGTACATCGATGTCTATTTTCAAGATTAGACCTGGCAGGTCTCTCCCACTGATAGTATCCAGCCGGTGGTCTGGGAAGCAGTGGTGTGTTTACTTTTATTGTGTGTCTGTATGTCTCACTGGGAGGATTGATGCTACATGTTACACGTTTGTTTATTGGACCCCTCACCCCCATATGCATGGCCTGTGAACATATGTAACTTGTAACTGCTGTATCATATCCTAGCTATATACATGTGTATATTTACAGTCACATATATATATATATATATATATATATATATATATATATATATATATCTACATTACTATATACAGATACATGTATATATTTATATATTGCTGTGTATATATATAAATATATATATATATATATATATATATATATATATATATATGTATATATATATATATATATACATATATATATATATATATATATATATATATATATATATATATATATATATATATATATATATATATATATATATATATATATATATAAATAAAAATGTAAATGTTCATTTGCTCAAAATCTTAAATCTCCAAAGGTTCTTCACCGATTGCTTTGAAATTTTCACACAATGTTGCATTCGAACACACGTGTGTTTTTATATACCTACTATTATACAGATGTCACACGTTGCATTCGAATACATGCTTGTTTTTATATACCTACTATGGATTCTATATATTTGTATACAAATATGCAATTTTATATGTTTTTGTTATAACTTTCTTACTTCTTTTTCAGTGCAATCGATCTGCTTTAGTTCATCCAAATAATGCCTCGCAGAAGATCAAACTTAGGTTGTCGTACTCGCGGAGCTGAAGCAGTGCGACGAGTAATTGCAAATCAAACTGAGGAAGAACGGGCATCAGCAAACAAGTGAAACTGGCAAAGAATGGCTCAAATACATGCCGAGGAAGCAGCAGAGCGACGTGCAGCCGGACTTGAGGATGCACGGTTGCGAGCATGGCGATCACGTTCTGCAGCTTCAGATCTGATTCGTTCTCCTCGATCGACACCAGCGGACAAAATAAATGATTGCCTGAAATACTCTACTTTGTGGTGACACGTAAAGATGTTAAAATTAACTACAAATATGCATGGCCAGCTGCAAAACGATCGATCAGCTGAGATATTCTCACATCAATTGCTGGAAATTGGGAACGGAAAGGTGCTGGTTGATCTGACCTCAGGACGAATTTCATTGCCTCATAACTTCTGCAATTTAGTGACGTCAAAAGAAGAATTGGTTGAAAAAGTATCTCCCAATATTCAAACCAATTATAAGAATCATGATTGGCTGACTGAACGAGCTATTCTTGCGGCCAAGAACAAAGACGTCTACGAACTTAACAATATTATTCAGTCTAACATTCAAAGTGAGGAAGTCACATACTAGTCCATCGATACTGTTGTGGAACAGATGAAGCGGTTAATTATCCAACAGAATTTTTGAATTCACTCGATCTGCCAGGGATGCCACCGCATGTACTGCAATTGAAAATCAGCGTGCCAATTATCATGTTGCGAAATATCCACCAGCCAAACCTTTGCAACGGCACGCGGCTTGCAGAAAATCCCCATGGTTGTATCCTGTCTGTGGTCTGGGGAGCAGTGGACTCTTCATATTGTTTGTGTGCATATTTCCCGTGTCCAGCTGGGGGGTGGAAGGTCATGCTACGTGTTTCATGTTTCTTGCTTGGGCCCCTCACTTCCATTGGCATAGCCAGTGAACATATGTCATTCTTCTGTGCTGTTTCCTATCATAGCTGTATATCTGTGTATATCTACGAACACACACACACACACACACACACACACACACACACACACACACACACACATATACACACATATATATATATACATATATGTATAAGTCTGCAACTATATATATATATATATATATATATATATACACATATATATATATATATATATATACACATATATATATATATATATATATATATATATATATATATATATATATATATATGAATATATATATATATATATATATATATATATATATATATATATATATGTATATATATATATATATATATATATATATATATATATATATATATATATATATATATATATATATGTGTGTGTGTGTCTGTAAAGCAATGCATACCCCATGCAAACACACTTACACACGTTTACTGGTGTTTATATATGCTTAAACCTGCTTAGTAGTGCCTTATTCATTATGACACTGACACTCCAGTTAACTTTTAAGTGTTATTTTGCAGGTTATACAGTGGACAGATGTCGCAATATGTGCATGTACAGATTACCGTTGTTAAATGGTATGTGATGCAGTGGGATTTGGAACGGGAATGTCTGTTCGTTAGGCGGTTGCTCTAACCAATACACTATTGTTGTGCTGCTTCATTTGCATATATACCCATATACCCATGGCTCCTGGTTCCCCAAACACCCACCCCAATGCCACCATAACACTGCAGTCATCCATTCTCCAGTTGACTTCGTGGTGTATCCACACCACTACACATTGGCCACTCCCTACTCCTGTAGACCCATCCCATCGGTTGACTCACTCCACGTATCCTCAGAACTCCCAAACGTTTAGTCCACAAAAACTGGTGACATGAGTGACCAACAAGACAATATTTGCAATTCTTGGATTGTCCCACATGGGACACGCATGTCTTTATGTCAAGATTAGACTCTATACTTTATTACATCCTTACTCCTGTTAACATGACACAACAATAAATTAATAAGTATGACTATGTGGTAACGCACACTTTACACATGAGAGCCTAATTATGTATGTGCTCGGCGTATTTCCTTTACAAATAGACCATTTTAGTAATTGGCGTTGCCATAGCAGGCAGATCACAAGAATGATTTTATGTGTGGGAAAGTCCTCACATTTGATTTTTTTCAGCACAGCACTGACTTCGGACATTGTACACACTTCTGCGTTTTAGCAGTTTTATCCCTTCCCTCTTATGCACAACTTATTATTCTATCTACTGTTGAGGTTTGTAAGGGCACATTCATGTTATTTATGTCTGCAAATGGAATGAATGTGTTACAGAGAATGTACTTCTGCAAAAAAAAAAAAAAAAAAAAAAAGTATCTTCTTTTACTGTATTTGTGTTTCTTCCTACTTTATTTTGCTTTTGTGTCATCTTAAAAGTACTCAATTGTATTTATTACTTATAGTTTCATAGTTTCATAGTATAGTACTAGGCTATCTGCCCTGGGGCATTTGTAAGCCTAGCCATAGTGATGTGGCTTTTGCCACCCCATGAAATGGTACAAAAATGTACAGAATAAATCTAGAATACTGTGCCTCTGTCTAGTAGTGACACAATGAAGGTCGCCTTATATAATAGAATTAGTTTACTGTGCCCCTGTCTAGCAGTGACACAGATGTGACCCCTGGGGTAAACTTACGATCTCCCATCCACTCATCAAGATTTCTCTTGAAGAGAGTCAGTGAGGGGATCTGCCTAATACGAACTGGGATCCTGTTCCAAAGCATGGGAAGCCTCTGGGTTATGAATCTATCCCTCCAGCATGTCTTATTCATACTTGTGCCAAGGTTTAAGTCTTTAGCTCTCGTGGTCCTGATGGATTTGGATTTTTTGAGGTGGAGCATGTCCATCAGATCCTGATTGGACATGGCCTTGTACGTCAGGCAGAGATCACCTCTGAGCAGGCGGTATGCTACTGAATAGAGCTGAAGTTTCTTTAGTCTGGCAGAATAAGACATATGTTGGAGACTCTTGATCCTTTTGGTGAGGTACTTTTGTGGTCTCTCCAGCTGTTGCAAATACCGGGTAAGGTACATACCAAATGGGGCATTGTACTCAATCATGGGTCTGATGAGGGAGGAATATAGGGGTACAATGACATCCTTGGATCTGGATGTGAATCCCTTCATGATGAGGTGTGCAAGGTAGAATGTTTTTCTAACCACTTTGGCAACGTGGGTGTCAAATGAGAGGTCGCTGTCTACTTGGGTCCCTAGGTCTCTGATTACTTTTTCCGTACTCAGTGGGTTGCTGTCTATGTGATAATTTGTGGGTACTTTGTTTTTCCAAAGGGATGACTATACATGTTTTGGCATTTAGTTTAAGGCCGTGACTCGGCACCAGTTGTCCGCTTCAGTGAGGCCTTTTGTAGGATGTGTGTGTCTGCTGGTGTATCGACTATGGCGCCTAGTTTGCAGTCATCTGCGAACTTTGTCAGCCACAGCCCTCCCATGTTTGCTTTAACATCTGAGAAATAAATGCCGAACAAGAGGGGTCCCAGGACAGATCCCTGTGGGACACCACTTGTGACTGGCTTTGAGTCTGACATTGCTCCAGCGATTTTAACTTTATGGGTTCTGTCCTTTAGCCAGTTTGCAACCCATCTAGTGACATAAGGGTTTACTTTTAAGCTGTTTAGTTTATCTATGATGCTTGAGTGGGGTATTGTGTTGAAGGCCTTAGCCAAGTCCAGGTATGCTATATGGACTGCTTTGCCCTCATCAATGGCTCTAGTGACTGTTTCGAAAAAGTCAACCAGGTTTAAAAGGCAGGATCTGCCCTTTACAAAGCCGAACTGGGTGGGGTCAAGTGTCTGTAGGTCCCCTATGTCTCTGTTTATGAGTTCCATAATGATTCTTTCCATAGCTTTGCAGACCAGGCTAGTTAAGCTTATGGGGCGGTAGTTTCCAGGGTCTGTAGAGGCACCCCCCTTGTGGAGTGGAACCACTGTTGCTGTACGCCAGTGTTCAGGTACATATCCCGAAGTAAGGCTAAGGTTAAATAGCATTTTTCTGTGTGGGTTTAGCTCCTCTTGGAGTTCATGTAACACGCACCCCGGGATACCGTCAGGTCCCATTGATGCTGTGTTTTTTGCTTTGTTTAGGGCGGTTCTCACTTGGACATCTGAGATGACAGGGAGATTACATTCAGCTGGGATAAGTATTTCTTCTTTTGGGGGTGAAGGAGGGGAGAAATTTGCACTGAACCTGTCAGCCAGAATGTTGGCAATATCTGTGGGTTCAGTGTATTTTTTGTTGTTGTGAACCAACTCTGAGCATATCTGAGGGTTTCTGCCCAGGTTTCTAACATAGCTGAAGAAGGCTTTGTGGTTATCTTTAGTGTCCTTAGCGATTTTTCTCTCAAAGTTGGCCTTGGATGTTTTTATGAGAGAACGTAGTTTTCTGCTAATGTTGATCAGAGAAGTCTTCCCTTCATGGGATTTCGCTCTGACGTGCAGTAGCTTCCTTCTTTTGTTATACAATTTGTTTATGGCTGAGGTCCACCAGACAGGACGCTTACATTTGGTGGAGAGGGACTGGGATTTGTTTGGGATTGCATGATCCATGCATTCTTGGAGATGTCCATAGAAAGCATTTGTGAAGGATTCGGCATTGTGGGATGTGGTATCCACTGGCACAGTGGGCTTAAAGGATACCATCTCAGTCTTAAGAAGAGTGAAGTCTGCTTTTGAGAAGTTTTTCACTGTGGTCTTTTGTGCTGGGGGTGGAGGTGGGATATGTATATCCAGGGTGATTAGTTTGTGGTCAGATCTCACTAGTGAGGGGTATACTTCCGGTGTGGAGCATTTTGTCCCCATGTTTGTGATGATCAGGTCTAGTATATTATCTCCCCTAGTGGGAGAGGTGACTAGTTGTTCCAGTGCATTTGAATTTATGAATTCCATGAACCTTTGGGCTAGGATATTAAGGCTAGAATAATGTACCCAATCTATGTTTGGGTAGTTGAAGTCTCCCAGTATGATGGTATTTTGTGATACATTCATATCCTCCAATGTCTTCAGGAAGGCTGAGTGGGGTTCTTGAGATTGGGAGGGTGGTCTGTAACATGCTACCAGTTGTATAGCAGTTTTGCCTATGGTTAGTTGCACCTGTATGGTCTCTGATACTTCATGTGTTGCTACTAACCTGGAGGTGTGGGTGTCCTTTATGAATATGGACACTCCCCCTCCCTTTGTGGTTCGGCCCGGGTTTTGCGGCCGAAAAGCATGATACGAGGTATAGCCTGGTAGCGCTGGGGTGCTCTCAGGAGCCTTGAACCAGGTTTCAGTTACTGCACAGACGTCGATGTTCTCCATGCTGAGGAGTGCATCAAGTGCCTGCATCTTGAGATTTAGACTTCTGGCATTGAGCAGCATTACCCTTAGTTTTTTTCCATTTTTGTTTTCTAAGGAGGTGGGTTTGTTGTAACTCACTGCTTGGTGTAACTCATTCTAAGCCTTTTAGTTTAAGCACTTGGGCTTCAGACCAGTTGTTTTACATTAAGAAAGTTTGTGGTCTGCACTGTAGTGGCAGAACAGGTAGCTTACATCCTTCTAAGTTGGAAACTGCTGATTGAGGGCTCAGTGTCTGTTATTCTAAAAGTGTATTATTTCTGGTTTAAGCACTTGGGCTTCAAGCCAGTTATTTTACATTAAGAGGGTTCGTGGTCTGCACTCTTGTGGGAGGAGAGGCTGGACTCTGCCCTTCTGAGCTGGGAATTTTTGGTTAAAGGCTTATAGTGCCTGCATATTTGAACTGCTTCTTACTGAAATTGGTACACCTTGTTTGCTGTAGCATAGACTAGATCCAAGCCTGCTGAATCTAGCTTTGTTTGTATAACTTGAGCACTAATCCAGGCATTCTTTAAAGTATTCAATTGTATTTATTACTGCTTGGTAGTAACTTGATTAAAGTGTAGCTATCATTCTAAGTCTTTTGGATTAAGTACTTGGGCTTCAGACCAGTTGTTTTACATTAGGAAGGTTTGTGGCCTGCACTGTGGTGGCAGGACAGGTAGCTTACATCCTTCTAAGTTGGGAACTGCTGATTGAGGGCTCAGTGTCTGTTATTCTAAAAGTGTATTAGTTCTGGTTTAAGCACTTGGGCTTCAGGCCAGTTATTTTACATTAAGAAGGTTCGTGGTCTGCACTCTTGTGGGAGGAGAGGCTGGACTCTGCCCTTCTGAGCTGGGAATTTCTGGTTAAAGGCTTATAGTGCCTGCATGTTTGAACTGTTTCTTACTGAAATTGGTACACCTTGTTTGCTGTAGCATAGACTAGATCCAGGCCTGCTGAATCTAGCTTTGTTTGTATGCTTGTTGTTTGTTTGCTTGTTATTTCCCTGAAACACTAATTCCACCTAAAACGCGGCTTTTCAGCGCTTCTGTGGATCCCTAGTGATATCTGCATTGCTTACTGTACTTATTTCCTTGTTTCACTTGAAAGAAAGTTACTGTTTGTTGTTTTTGCATTTAAGTTACCTGTAACACATTGCATTTAAGTTAGCTGGCACTTGCTCACTAAGTCAGCACTAAAAAATTAAAAGCACTACACCCTCACAAACTCCCCTTGAGTACCTTGTTCCCATTGACCCCTTTTTCAACTATAAAGGAATTCCTAATACTATTCTAACATGTCCAAAGGTCAGTTGTCAATCTCCTGTCCGGTCCAGCTGGTGAATCTGGGAATCTTGAGGCAATGTTACAACTGCCTCATGTGCACAGACAACCCTCTCCTCCTCCCAACAAATTCCAACTCATGTGAGAGATGTAACCATATAGCCAAACTGGAGGCTAAGCTCTCCCAACTAAGTACTGGCGTAACCAGTCAGGAGGAGAAGGAAACCACACTCACTACAATTCCAGTCTCACATATACCTACCACGACAACAAACCAAACACATAAACACACAAAAACATACTTGGAGGCTCTAAATAAAAATCTGCCTAAGCAGCAGAGACCTCCAAAGCAGACACCCAAGCAACCGCTACCCCAAAACAAAACACATGCAACACATAGCTCACAAAGCCAGTGTGCCAAAGAGTCACAGCCCAAACAACACACCTGATACACTTGTAATAGGTGACTCTATCGTCAGGCACACTGACGTCCCGCTCACCAAGCTGAACAAGGAGAAGGTCACCGTGAGCTGCCTGTCGGGTGCTAGGATCCGCCACATAACACAAGCACTCAGGTCACTCCAAGGCAAGTACAGACATGACTCAGTCATTGTCCATGCTGGTGTGAATGACCTGAGATGTACCTCCCTGGACTACATGAAAAGAGACATAGAGGAGGTCTCTGAGCATGTAGCCCAGGCTGGTATGACCCTGACCTTGAGTAGCATCTTACCCTCACCAAGAATGATGCCACAATATGAAGACAAGATGATCAATTTCAACAAATGGCTTAAGTATTGGTGTCATTCAAAGGGGATCCAATGCCTGTCAGCCTGGGATGACATGCTCGACAAGCCACAATGCTTCGCTAAGGACGGCTTGCACCTGTCACCCCTGGACTTTTGGATATTGGCAAAGGCTCTTGCTACCCCCATAGTGCCTTTTTTAAACAAGGCTCAAAAGACAAACCCACCTCCATAGATATCACAAGGGATAAGAAACTAAGAGTAATGCTACTCAATGCCAGAAGTCTAAACCTCAAGATGCACGCACTCGAAACTCTCCTTAGCATGGAGAACATCGATATCTGTGCAGTAACAGAAACCTGGTTCAAGGCTCCCGAGAGCACCCCAGCACTACCAGGTTATACCTCATACCATGCTTTTCGGCCCCAAAACTTGGACCGAACCACACCTCCAGGTTGGTGGCACAGCACGAAGCATCAGAGACTATCCATGTGCAACTAACAGTGGGTAAAACTGCCTTCCAGTTTATAGCCTGCTACAGACCACCCTCCCAAACCCAGGAACCCCACTTGGCCTTCCTGAGAACACTGGAAAATATGAAGGTCTTTCCAAACACCATTATATTGGGCGACTTCAACTACCCAAACATAGACTGGGAGCATTACTCTAGCTCCAACACCCTAGCCCAAAGGTTCCTAGAATTTATAAACTCAAATGCTATGGAGCAACTTGTTACCACTCCCACAAGAGGGGAAAACATACTGGACCTTATCATCACCAACATGGGGACTCTATGCTCCAGACCAGAAGTTTATCCCTCACTGGTAAGATCAGACCATAAACTAATCTCACTGGATATTCACATCCCGACCCCACCCCCTGCCCAGAAAACCACAGTGAAAAACTTCTCTAAAGCAAATTTCACACTCCTCAAAACCGAGGTGGAATCCTTTAAAGCCCCCGGGCCTGTGGAAAATACGGCCTAGACCGCAGAATCCTTTATAAACACATTCTAGGAACACCTTCAGGAATGCATGGATCATACAATCCCAAATAAAACCAAGACCCAATCCTCCAAAGGCAGACATCCTGTCTGGTGGACCCCAGCCATAAACAAACTATACAATAGAAGGAGGAAGCTACTACATGATAGAGCAAAGTCCCAAAAAGGGAAGGCATCTCTGATCAGTATTAGCAAAAAACTACGGGCACTCATAAAATCATCTAAGGCCAGCTTTGAGAGAACAATTGCACAGGACACTAAGGATAATCAAAAGGCTTTCTTTAGTTATGATAGGAACCTAGGTGGGAAATCCCAGATATGCTCAGAATTAGTCCAAAATAACAAAAAATACACCAAACCCACAGACATTGCCAACATCCTAGTTGACAGGTTCAGCGCAAACTTCTCCCCCCCCCCCCAACACCAAAAGGGCAAATATCTATCCCAGCAGAGTGCTGCCCCCCTGACATCTCAGATGCTCAGGTAAGAGCTGCCCTCTCCAAAGCAAAAAACACAGCATCAATGGGACCAGATGGTGTCCCGGGCTGCGTCCTACATGAACTCCAAGAAGAGCTAAACCCAAACATAACACTACTGTTCAATCTCAGCCTTACTACAGGATATGTACCCAAAGAATGGCGTACAGCAACAGTGGTCCCTCTCCACAAAGGTGGTGCCTCAACAGATCCTGGAAACTATCGCCCCATAAGCCTGACTAGCTTGGTCTGCAAAACTATGGAAAGGATCATCATGGACCTCATGAATAATGATATTGGGGACCTACAGACACTGGATCCTACCCAGTTCTGCTTTGTTAAGGGCGGATCCTGCCTCTTAACCCTGGTTGATTTCTTTGAAACCTTCACCAAGGCCATTGACGAGGGGAAGGTGGTCCACACAGCCTACCTGGACCTCGCAAAAGCCTTCGATGCAATACCCCACTTGGGCATTATAGATAAGCTCACCAGCTTAAATATAAACCCCTATGTCACTAGATGGGTTGCAAACTGGCTCAAGGACAGAACCCACATGGTTAGAATTGCTGGAGCCATGTCAGACTCCAAACCAGTTACAAGTGGCATCCCACAAGGCTCAGTCCTGGGACCTCTCTTGTTCGGTATATATTTCTCGGAGGTACAGGCCAACACGGAAGGACTGTGGCTGACCAAGTTCGCAGATGACTGCAAACTGGGCACCATAATTGACTCTCTAGCCGACACAAGCATCCTCCAAAAGGGCCTCATAGAAACAGACAACTGGTGCCAGGGCAATGGCCTCAAGCTAAACGCCAAAAAGTGTATAGTCATCCCCTTTGGCAAAAACAAAGTGCCCACAAATTACCACATAGGTGGTAATCTATTAAGTACAGAAGAAGTAATTCGGGACCTGGGGACCCAAGTTGATAGCAATCTCTCATTTGACAACCACATGGCCAAAGTGGTTAGAAAAACATTTTATATAGCCCACCTAATCATGAAGAGATTCACATCTAGATCAGGGGAGGTCATCGTGCCTCTTTACTCGTCCCTCATCAGGCCCATAATTGAGTACAATGCCCCTTTTGGGATGTACCTTACCAGACACCTGCAGCAACTGGAAAGACCCCAAAAGTACCTCACCAAGAGGATCAAAGGGCTCAAACAGATGCCATATGCTGCCGGGTTAAAGAAACTCCAGCTCTACTCAGTGTCATACCACCTGCTCAGAGGCAATCTGTGCCTGATGTATAAAGCCATGTCCAACCCGGAATTAATGGACATGCTGCACCTCAGAAAATCCAAATTCCATCGAGCTACGTGCTCGAGAGACTTGAACCTCAGCACTGAAATAAATAGGACATGCTGGAGGGACAGATTCATAACCCAGAGGCTCCCTTCACTCTGGAATAAAATCCCAGTCCAGGTTAGGCAGAGTCCCTCATTGACTCTATTCAAGAGGAATCTTGATGAGTGGATGGGAGATCGTAGGTTTACCCCGGGTATCACTTCTGTGTCACTGTTAGACAGAGGCACAGTATACTAACCTCGAAAAAGGGCATAGCAAAATTAATTTAAAATGGGTGGTGAAAGCCAAACACACTCTGGCTAGGCTTATAAATGCCATAGGGCAGATAGCCTAGTATGAACCTATGAACCTATATAGATGTCTGCATGTGTGTATGCATATATACTTATAACGAACTCACTGATCTCCATGGGGCGGTCCAATTACAACCAGCCCATCCAACCCTGGCATGCCTGGCTACATAATTTCATACCCAAAATTCGTCCACCCCACCCGAGTTCAACATACATGCATACCATCCATTGTCCAGTTGTTATCGCAGCCATGACACACCTCTACGCATTGCCCTCTCCTGAGCATTAGGGGCCCTACATGTATGGTGTCCTGACCCATGTATTCTCAGGCTCTCTCACCATTTAGTCCTTGAACATACCTGCCCTTGCTTGTGTAATGGTCGGATGGCCAAATAGCCTATCAATTTTCAGGTAGTCCCACCAGGGACTTCCCTCTGTGTAAAGTAGACTTAGCAAATCAACAGTGTTACTCCCACTGGTAATATCCTGCCTGTGGTGTGAGTAGCATTGCTTTGCTCACTCCTGCCCAGCTGGATATGACATACGCTGACAGCGCTATATAATACTGGGGTTGCTGTTGATTCCCTTCTCATTCGTTTTGTATGCTTTATTGTTACGTCGTTCTTTCTTCATAGATATATATATATGCTTAGACCCGTGCAAGCGCACTCAAACTTGCTTACTGGTACTTATATATGTTTACTGCTGCTTATTTGTGATAACACCTGCTTACTAGTGCCTTATTCATTATGATAGTGCCACTTTGATTGAATGATATTTAAGTTAAATATCTCATGAGATACTCTTATGTCAGTTTTACAGCAAAACGACATTCATTCCACGTGAAAAATGATATGTGCTATTGTTGGGCTCGAACCGTGAATGCCTGTTCATTAGGCGGATGCTCTGAACACTACACTATTGACATTTATGTTGATTCTGCATGTTTTTCTCTATTTGAATGAATTTGATGTGTAAGCTACGTTCGGCGGAGGGAAGCGACAGGCAAACACACTACGCTTTGCTTACACCTTCAATATTGCAGCAGTTCAAATGTATAATTGGGACACAGGGAATCTAATTGTGAAAGTTTTAGGGACAGGGCTCAACATTCCTCTATGTGCTTGTGTGTTTACTACTTCGATTTTATTTCACTGTTCGTGGACACTCTTGTATGCTTAGCATACATTTCGGTATCCACAGACACTGAATTACTGACTTACTATTAGAGGCAGGCTCTACTAGTAGGCATATTAGGTTTTACATCTGTCGGGGGCATGTTTATGCCTCTGTAGAGCACTTGTATATGCCCACTGCACTCGCACACATTTTCTGTGCACGTCGAGGGTGCGGTGGCATGCCCTCATTCATATTCATATGGAGCTGCTACACCATCTGTAGTGAGGACGCTCGGCGCAAGGCTAAAACCATCCTTGTGTCGAGCTTCTTGAATCCCGGGGATGGTCATTTTTAGGACCAGTGTAAACTATGAAGAGTCCAGCCTGTGATTAAATTAAAAACAATTTGATTTGTTTTGTAACTGTATTGTTAATGTATTTTCAGCTTAAGCGCCAAACAAGACACTGAACTTGGAAACCAAAAAAAAAAAAAAAAACAAAGGCAAGGCTCTGGACACAAATTTAGTGCTTTTGTTCTCTTAATATAATGAACTTCTTCAAAAAATTATAAGACATTGAACAGATCCTACAACTCTTTTAAAAGCCTCATAATGATCATGTGAAGAAAACAGACAATTAGTTTTTACTAAAATTTACATCACTCATTAACAAGAAATTTCATTGATAAAAATACTACTCATGCATTCTTAAAGAAAAATAAAACTATCAATGGTTGAACTAATTATTTAAATCCAAGTATCCAAAACGTGACTTATAATGTAATGGCAGTGATGATGATTACAGTTTTTGTGCCAGTAAAACACTTTATGTTGATGTATTGTAAATGTATTTATTTACAATAAGAAATGTAGAGTTTCAGCATGTTGTCAAAAAATTTTTTTTTTAAATTATAAAAATAATCAAAATCTAATAGGCTCACTGTTTCATTGTAATTTATTTAACTGAGCATTCAAGCTAATAAAGACTCATTTTGATAATTATATTTATTTTTTAACATTTCAGCAAATTCAGGCATCCATATTAATCTGATTTTTATTCTATATCATTGTGCTGGACAGATTGTAAATCACTTCCTCTCAAAAGGCATGTTTGACCTCTCTCACTTAACAACTATAACCAGCAAAGCCTTAAATTAAACCAGGAACATTTTCCATTTCTGTGACTGATTTAACTTCCTGTTAAAATAATTTTCTATCACATTTGTTCTTAATGCTGCTAACTTCTTCATATCTCACTTGGCCCTGCTGGCAGAGAGGTAGGTGCTCCAATAGCAGTTCACTTAGCAAGGCTGCAAGCCAGAAAAGCTTGCCAGGGAGACACAAGGAAGTGAGCTCTCACACTGGGGGAGTGACTGTTAATGCTGTTCATTCACAATCCCTATGGGAAATATGGATAAACATAAGCAGATTAAATTATTTGTTAGAAGCTTTCTTGAGGCAGTAACACATGGAAGACAACTTTTTGGTTCAGACCCTACTGTTTAAGTTTCATCCTAAAGAGGATTACTGGCGGTGGAAGGAGGATTGTATGATATATACTGTGGACTTATAGACAAGGGGCTGTTGGTTTGAGGTAAGTGGGTTTAGAGGAATCATAAATTCTTACCTCACTACATTCTCAAAACCTACATACAGAAAACACACCAACCAAGAACTGAAGCTTCACAAAGGATTATTTTATGTCTCCCTACAAAATTACTACGAAGAATCTATTCAGTGCAAACATTAAGATATCTAGATACAGTTTACATTTTTTTCAGTCTTAACTAATTCTCGCCATAGCACTTTTAAAGATTTCTGCTTTCCCTCTGCTCATGTCTCAGTACCTGGCCTGAGCCAATCTGTATACATACAGTTGTTATTGATTAACAGACCCTTTGCTATAACCTAAATTGCCGTTATGTCTTTCTCTGCATGTAGCATAGCCCTGTTTATCATTATGTTCCTGATTTCTTATTGTCTTGTGTATATCTATATGTCTATGTACTGCTGTTAGTTTATGTAGGCAAGAAAAGTTACTGTGCTGCTGGCCTTTTCATAATATTGTAATATTTAGGAATATATATATATATATCAAGCCACCTGTTGCATCGGTGACTGAATATTAAATAAATATTTTTCTTATTTTTTTTTACTTTATTTTGCTTTCTTGCATTCTCAGTCATTTGTATTAATTTTGCTGGTATTGATGAACTACTTTGCTCTTCGTAACAGAAGCAATGAAGTTTCTTAAAAGCTCTGCAGAGTCGGTAAATCATGTCCTGATGGGTACTGCACCCAGGCTCTATAAAAAAGTTAAATACTCTAACCAGCAGTAATGAACCTATGCGATAACAACAGAATGTTCCTTTCTGTAACTGGCACTCGCATTAAGGTGAGCCTTTCATTTAATAGTACACATTTTGTCTGTGCAGCACCCAGTAAGGGTCTCATGATAATCTGCACACCCAAGTGGGGTGTATCTCCTGAAGCTTATTCTCAAAGTATGAGACAGAACACCCCTGCTCAAGAATTCTACCTCCTGAAGTAATACTGTATGTACAGGCGGTATCAGTTAAACCTGGCTGGCACTTTTTAACCTTCTCCATTAACTCCAGCTCCTTCTTGAACAGTGAAGTGACATTCAGTGTCCAAACTACTGTGTTCCTTTGACAGGGTCTA
This sequence comes from Protopterus annectens, assembly GCF_019279795.1. NCBI lineage: Eukaryota > Metazoa > Chordata > Ceratodontiformes > Protopteridae > Protopterus > Protopterus annectens. The sequence continues at coordinate 1,591,932,944 of NC_056739.1, forward strand.
TATCATCTTAAGCCATCTCTCTCCTGCCTAACTCTTGACTGGTATCATACACCCACACACTCCCATCACTTACCTTAGAGTTGTTATGGTCACATGACTATACTTTTTTTTTAATGTCTGAACCCAGCAAGCTACAAAGATAACTTGTCCATCAAGCAGGTACAAGCAACCATTGCCTCAGGACTCACTCACTCCAGCTATGGGTCTCAGTGGGAGCATGCCCACTCATCAAAAGATACTTGTATCAAAATACCCTTTTACTGAAAGTTTCCCATTTCCCCAGTGTTGGCGCAGCACTAGTGTTGTCATAGTTAAGTACATGGAAAGTAGTAATGTAAAATAATTGCTTATTATGTGCTTTTCAGGTGGGACCTTCAGTATAACAGGTTTTGTTAAGAGTATCATTTTGATAAAATGACATGTGGTCTCAATATCCATGTTTCAGGTGAAGTTTTTTTTTGCATCTTTACCTAAACCGACATAGGGAGCCTTTTGGTCTCTGTTTATCTGGCCTCTCCTCTCAGACTTCATTGGTTACATGAGGAATGATGAAGATGCCTGAAAGAACATGATTAGAAGGATAAGCCTGCTTAATCTGACCCCAAACAGGGAGTTGTTTTCAGACATGTGTACTAGATAGAGTCTCCAGAACAAACTACGTGTTCATACACAAGGATACCATAGGTATATTTGGTTCAAGAGAACCTTGGGCCAGAAGTCAATAACTGATTCTCCATTCAAGTCATCAGAGTTGAAACCATGTGCTGTAGTCACTTGGGAGTGTATCAGTACGGTTTGTGATGTAGAATGCTTGCAACTAGGATTGTGTCGGTGTGGCTTGTTTCATTTATATAAATGTATGATTGCTTTGTCATAAGTGATGATTTAATAAAGATGTTTCTTGTTTAAAAAAGGGTCAGGAATTGAATAATTTAATTAATGTTGCTTAGGTTATATGATATATAGCAATATATGTGAAGCGTAATGTTTGCTTATTTTAACTTGTTAATACAGTTTGACTACTTTTATATAAAAGCAAATGTGCCCATATCACAACTGATAATTCAATAAATGTCTTTAAAAAAAGTTCTCAGTTATTGGCCAGGTTATCTACCCCTCAACTCCTATGGTTGGGAGCTCTGTATAGTAACTGAATGGATGAGATCATATATACAAATGGCAGAAATGAGGTTCCCTCACAGGGCAGTTGGTCTCACGTTCTGTGTGAGAGAAAGATGTCTGGCAATCAGGAAGGATCTTGGAGCACAGCCCTTGCCCCTTTGAACTGAGAGGGTTCAGTTAAGTGCATCTTTAGTGCCTTCCAGAACTCACATCCCAGGATGAAGCCACAGAGCAAACCAAGGTCATATTGGTGGGCTTATGCCTCTCGGCTTGTCTGGGAACATGTGATGATCCTGATGATCACACAGAATGAACTAGAGAGACTGGGGATAGAGAGGTCTGGTCTATTCTTCTCAGCTTGCCACAACTAAGACCCTCTTGAGGACACATGTTAAGAAGATGAATGAGATGGATGGGTAACAGAAACAATTTAAATGGGTGGAATTTATGGAGACTAAAACTTCAAGCAGAGAAGCCTGTTCTATATGCTCTTCACTGCTATGGACCTCATTAGGTTATAATAGCCTTTGAGATTCATGCATTAGTAGGTGTCTCTTGTGTCAGTATGGAAACCTATGTCCAAGGCACTCTGAATAATAAGGCAAAAGGCATACAATGTCGCACAAGCAGTACATGTATACTTCTCATGCTGCATGGTATTGCACAGTTAGTACATGTTGCCTTTCCCACTTCCCACCTAATGTAAATGCAAAGTTTTTGTCTAGGGTTACTCCTGTTTATAAAGTTTAAATTATCCAGCACATCTATCTCTCTTTCATCCTGCTGAAGCTTATTAAGGTTATATGTGTTTGAATGATATCTACATCCTACCACCTATCCCATATGTTTTGGTACAATGCTTGCTGCTTTGGGTGCCTTTCTCTCCAACCCAAACTGTAGAATAAGTAAACTACTTACTGCCTATCTTCACACCCTTGACATCAAATATAATGAAATGGTAATGCTCATTTCCATGAGCCATACTCATGTACCCTCATAATACAGTATGCTGAATGCTTATTGCCCAAGGTATCCTATTTTACATTGTCCAGTGTTATATGCATGTTTTTTTAGGTCCCCCCTCTCCATTCGCAGTCAGGTTCTGTGCTGAAGCAGTTTGGGATTTACATTAAATCACTTTGAAATACTGCATAATACTCACATTTCAGCAGATCCGCATCACTTACGGGTATGTTATAAAATGACATGCACATGTGCAAACCCTGCAGTGACAGGACAAATGGAAAATTAAGTCTACCAGGGGATGGTAATAGAAGTACCCGTAAGTACACATCATCTTCTCCACTATATATTATAGTGCAGAGAGCAAGTTGAGCTCTGTATGCTATAATAATATGGCATTCAGCAGGCCCCAGCACATATGAATCAAGTGGAATAATGTATTTGCACTGCAGAATATATATCTCCAATCCTTTGCTTAAGAATTCTGGATGAGATCAAAAAAAGTGGGTTATGGGGGCTGGGGAAAAAAGGCCAAAAATCAGGAACATTTTTTTAAATATTACTCTAATTCAATAAAAAAATAACAGAACAACAGGTTTGCATCAATATGCATTTTCTGATCAATAAGAAGGATGAAACTCTAATGCCTAACATTGTTGACTGACTGTAATCATCAGTAATTTACCAGAAAATCAAAACTTTTATGAGGGACAGATGGAAATTATAAGGCAAAATTAGGGGCATTCTACAAAATCAGGGAAAATTAAGAGGAATGCTACAAAAACAGTAACATTCTTTTATCCTCATTTTTATAGAGCAATGGGATGTAAAGTATAAATCCTTTATGCATTATTGCAGTTTATGCTCAATTGTATAACTGAGGAGGATCCACCCTCTTGCATTGACATGATGTGTTAGTGCTCCATAGACACTTAGTTCATAATTTATACCCACAGTATCAATATATTTCTGCACCTTATTTGCACCATGGTGTTTGCACTTTGTCAATTTATAACTGTTTATTTTATTTAATGAGACATTCTACAGATTTGAAATATTGCAAAGATACCAGCTTATTCTGAGATTTCCCTGGTATACAGATGTTATTCTCCCTGGCTTTTATTCAGAACTACTCTTGGCAGCCATCTTGGTTGTTGTAGCCAGTATTACCTATTGTTTTCATCAGGTAAGATGATTTGCAATTCATTTTGTCATTTATCTGCCTAAAGGATTAATTGTTTATACTTCCTTGACTTTTTTAATCTGTGAATCACACTAACAGTTTTGTTTCCTTAGATAGTGCTGGGTATGACTGGCAGCCTTCTATATCTCATCTTTCACTTCCTGAGCGAAAAGGTATCTGTAATGGTAATTAATTGCCTGTTTTGAACACTGACAAGACTATGCTTCTGTTTTGTTTTTCTGCTGTTCATTCCACTAGCTTTGTTACACTTGCATGATATAAGCATATTCAGAATGCATATGTGCATACCAGCTAGTACCATTAAAGTAACATAGCTTGTGTAACATTGTAGAGAACAATCGGTCTTAGTAGTTGTTGATACTTTAAAGTGATTGAATGCATGCTTAGTGCAAATGCACAACAAACGGAGATTGTGTTGCCTCGTGTAAAAGCAATCTATATTCAAGAAGCAACATAAATTAGCATAAAGGCAGAATGCATGTTAAGGACAGCAGAGAAGAAGAAAACTTTTTACTGAGAAAATGGCAGGCTGAATCAGAAAAGTATCAACAAAAGGTGGCATAAGATGACTAAAACTTGTGAAAACATTTGTATTATAAAATGACTTACACTGCATGACTTTGGCGAATAAACAATTGACTTTAAGTAGCATAGTGTATGCCTTTGCAAGAATGTTGTATTCATATTACAAATAAAATGAATATATTAATATACAAACAGCACAACAAACAATATACAATGAAGTGTGTGCAATAGAAGAAACTGTTTACCTGTAAATAGATTAATTAATGACTGAACCTGCATAAACTGACTAATAAAGGAAATTAATTGGATACCTGTAAAACACTTTGCTGACTTTCTACTTGCCTGTCTCAACAATTTAAACTTATAAAAAATGACAACTTCCCCCTACCGGCCTTCAGCCATTCAGAGACGCTTCAACACCCAACCTTAGAAATCTCACCAACTCAGGTCCCTTCTTTCAAACCCCCAAAACTCGGCTTCCCTGCACAGACTATGTTTTCTCAGTCCTTGGTCCCAAACTATGGGAATCTCTCTCACCTTTTCTGAAAGATAATTCATCTTAGCCCATTTCCCAATCAGAAATAAAAGTGCATTTCAGTGCTCTAGGAAAATGCAACTGCTACCTCCCTGGTCATATAACTTAAACGTTTCCTTCTCTTCTTTCCTTCTTTTGCTCTGACTCTGCTATTCGTTGTGATTCTTTCAGCATGCCACTTCTAATTTCCACTCTGTATATAATGCATGTATATATTGCATTTTGTTAGCCACTCTCTATTTAATATCATTTATCTATTGCCTTTATGCCCGCAAGCCAACTCGGATATCCACGTTATATATAATATATAATATTATATACAATATTAATGTATATAATAACTCCATTCCAGTTTGTGTACAAACCAAATTGATCCATGGTAGATGCTATTTCACTGGCACTCCATCTATCATTGGACCACCTGGAAAACAGGAACTATGTGCTCATGTTATTCATTGATTTCACACAACTAGGTGTCAGCACTGCAATGTGCAACTGGATTCTGGACTTCCTTACTGAAAAGCCACAAATAGTATGTGCAGGAAAGAACACCTCAAATAGTATCCCCTTGATCACTGGTGTACCTCAAGACTGTGTTCTGAGCCCACTGCTATTCACTCTTCTAACATACGACTGCACCGACAAGTACAGCTCCAATCATATAATCAAGTTTGCAGATGATACCACAGTTGTAAGTCTCATCAGCAATGAGGAGGAAATAGCCTATAGAGAGAAGGTGAGACAACGGATAACTTGGTGTGGTAACAACAATCTGCCACTCAGTGTGAATAAGACCAAGGAGGTAATCTTGGATTTCAGAAGAAACCATAAGAAGCATTCCCCGACTCACAATTAATGAGGAAATAGTGGAAAGAGTAAAAAGCACCAAGTTTCTTGGGGTGCACGTCTCGGAAGAATTGTTTTGGTCTCTGAGCACAAATGTCACTGTCAAGAAAACACAGCAATGCCTGCACTTTCTGAGAAGGTTGAGAAGAGCAAATCTAACAGCCCCTGTTCTCACAATCTTCTACAGGGGCACAATTGAGAGCATGCTGACAGTTTTATAGCTTGGTATGACAACTTCTCCACCACAGACCGCAAGTCCTACCAAAGAGTAGTGAAAGCAGCAGAAAAGATTACCATGACCACCCTACCATATATTCAAGACTTTCTTCAGGCTTGTTGTCTCAACACAGCCAGGAAAATAGTCATATACTGCACTCACCTTACATGTGGACTGTTCCTGCACCTAACATCTGGGAGCTGTTATCGTAGCATATGTTGCAAAATGGCCAGATTTAGCAGAAGCTTCTATCCCATGGCCATCAGGCTACTGAAATTCCAATAGCAGCTTACATCTCACTTGACATCAGGGACAGTAGGTAATATGACGAGTCAGAAGCATATGTGCATGCAATAACCTTAAAAGGTCTTAAACACAGTGTGAAATTAATATAACAGAGTATAATCCTATTTCTGTGCAATATGCACTGTTGCTAAAACATCATCCTGTGCAATAAGTTACAGCTGTGAAATTTTTGTGCAATAAATATCATGTTTCCTTAGTCTAGCGCCAACAGAATCCTGTACAGTAAGAAGTAGTTGCAGAATTCTGTGCAATAAATGCCATGTCTCTTTAGCTTAGTAAATGTCTGTTGATATGTAAAACAGTAAATATTATGTAGTTGGAATGTTTAAATGTAGTAATGTGAAATGAGCCTGGAGTAGCAAAATTTCATTCAGTTGCACTTGTTGTGGAGTCTGAATGATAATAAAGTATACTTAGACTTAATATATATGTATGTATTTTATTTAGTCATTCACTCTGTGTATAATGTCATGTATCTATTGTGTTTATCTTGGGTTCAGACTGAAATAGGTCCTGTGGGATCAGTGCATAACAAGTTCAAAATAAATAAATTAAATAAACTGTGTTAAGCAGTTTTCATACAAGGGGTCTATATCATGCTATTGAATGGACTAAATAGCAAATACTATTTAGTCGATCCGATACTCTCGAAATGGCAAAATAGCGAAGTCACGAAACATCACATTTTTTCCCAGATAAAAAAATTTGGTGGGCCGTCTTCGGGACTTTGCCATTTCCTCCACTATGGTGTGATCTCGGAGTTGGTATACTTAAGTGGGGGGTGGGGGGCACAGCCCCCCCACATGGGGGGTATCAGGGGCAAAACCCCCCACTTAAATGTGTGTTTAAGTTTATTTTTTTTTTTTTACAGAGCAACGAATTGTTTCCCTGGGAAAAAAAATCACTGTTCCATTTGTTCGATATTTTGTTGTTTCGATATTATCGGTACAATGAAATAGCGTTCACTATATGATATAGATATATATATGATATAGACGCCATACAAGTACATGCAAAAAAAAAAAAAACACTCTGGAGTAATATGCAGTAATAGCTACATGTAAAAATAGACAATTTCACTAATGTTGACATAATGAGCAGAATGAATTTTTGGAAAAATAATGACTGGAGAGGGAAGGTATGCAGAGTTTCCAGTAATAAGTCAGCAGTAAAGATATGTCGAGGTAGCAAGGATGTAGGAAGAAGCCTACACCTGATGCCTGATGCAATTTCCAAACTACAATATGGCTCACAAAATAAATAAATAAATAAATAAATAAATAAATAAATAAATAAATAAAATAAAATAAGTGCAAGTCTACATATATAACAATGATGTGCAAAATTTGTTGTTACACATTAAAAGAATTTTATGCAGGAGCAACCCCCATCTTCACACTGTGAGGGGCTGCAACCCCCCACATCTTTGCTGTTTATGTGTACTAACTCTTAGATCACTGCACCTTGGTGAAGGACAAAATCTATGAGCTAGAACAGTTTTGGACTCAGTGCACATTTTCCCTAGTCACATTTTATTTCTCACTGTTAAAGGGCTTGCAGTATTGGGTCTTTTGCATACATACAATGTACAAGGAACATAAAATGGGAACCTCCTGCACCCTTAGAATAACCTATGAGGATACAAGGTGGGAATGCAACCTGTGCATACATACCACTCCAGGAAATGATACCTATGTGGATACAAAGTGAGAATTTGACCTGTGGCCAGATAACACTCCAGGAAACAAGACCTATGTGGATACAAAGTGGGAATATGACCTGTGCCCAGATAACAGTATAGAAAACAAGACTTATGTGGATACAAGGTGAGAATGTGACCTGTGCCCTGATAAAACTCCAGAAGCCAAGACCTATGTGGATACAATGTGGGAATGTGACCTATGCCCTGATAACACTCCAGAAAACAAGACCTATGAGAATACAAGGTGGGAATGTGACATGTGCCCTGATAGCAGTCCAGGAAGCAAGACCTATGTGGAGACAAGGTGAGAATGTGAACTGTGCCCTGATGACACTCCTAAAATGAATTGCATAACTCAGAGCTTTGTGATAGGTTATTAATCACTACACAACTATGCAGCCTACTCATTAAGTAGCAATAGTTTTTTTTTTTCTAGAGTCTGGCATGTCCTAGCAGTGCAATGCACCAAAATTAATACACAATAGTATCATTCATCACTACAAACAATGATATTATTTGTCAGGCTAGGAGATAAGCCAGTGTTGTCATGCCAAGTATAATATCTTAAATCATACCTTATACTTGTATAGACGTATACACTGATGGTCTTTAACACTGTAGTAATACAACAGCAGTACTCTCTTTGTATTTTGCAATGATTGCCTTGTTACATTAAATTAATTGCATTGCTACATTACAATAAATCATACATAGAGGTAGAGGCTTATTTCTCAACTATTCATAATTGTTCAAGATGTCCCTGATTTTGCATCATGCTATTGTCCTGTCCCAAGTAGAATTATTGATTTTTTTGTAAATCACTGAGGTTTATAGTCCGACAATAAAGTTATACTTACTGTTGAGAAAATGCATGCTGATATAACAAAAAGTGTCCTTGCTTTTAGGCCTTTAGCCCCCCACCCCCCCCATACACACATTATTTTTGCTTGAGAAGTATATGTTGAATACAGCAATTCCCTTTTACACAAACATTGATAAAGCACTTGGCACAGGAGTACTTAGTACACTGTATGCAATTCACAGACAGGCATTGTCTTTTCTCAATATGACTATCTAGATCTATGAATTGCAGTGCATGTCGTCATTGTACAAACCATACTGAATGCTTGCACACCACTGTGCTTATGAATTCTAGGAGTGATGTTTACATTAGTGGTTTAGAAAGTATTCTTCTTGGAGACTTTACAGGCTGACATAATAGATGTACCTTGTTCTTTAATTTTATCTGTCATAGATTTATACTTTAAACTTCTATGCCAATTGACTGAGAGTATCCTAGGTCAATTCTACTATTCCTAAAGTTGCTCTATGTTTGACTACACATGTTTTAATTTACATTGTGTATTAAATTATTCATTCTGACCTACAATAATGGTCAGGATTCATAAAAGCCTACACTTTGTGTTAAGTGCATGTGTGTGATGAGCAGTGACACGCACATTGTTTTGTATTCATTAAAAAGCTGTGCACATTGTGCTTGGCTGCAAAACAAGGATAAGCAATGGAATATGCTAATGAAGGAATACATTTGTAAATTACATGATAATGAAGCATTTTAACATGGTAGAGTGATTCAGGAATGTATATAACCTGCACGTACATGCCTCACTATCTTTTGGCCTCAGTTGCAATACTCTTGGATACAGCCACAAACAGGCTTATAAATAACATGTTAGTGTTTGCTGCTGCTATCATTAATCTCTATGTACAGCAGGCTTTAATATGAGGTGCTTCTGCTGCTGCTGCAGACCTTGGCCCAGAAGGAGAAGAGTGTCTAGACAATATTTAACATATCAAGAACTTCTCGATACGGAAATAAGAGAGTACTACAGGGTGGATAGGAGTACCTTAAAACAAATAGTCAACATCTGCTGCCCTCACGTGAAGCCCCAGGGAAATCATGGAGAACCCATTCCAGTGGAAACCAAACAAATATGTAGCATTACATACATGCTCTTTTCAGAGAACCATTGGAGAGTCACAGGTCTCAGCCTCAAGAATATTGCAGGGATTTCTCAATGCAATGCTTAAACATGTAAGGGAGCATATCTGTTTTCCACATACTCCAGAGGAGAGAGATATCAACATGCAGCATTTCTATATGATGATGAATTTCTCTGAGGTTTTGTGGGTCATAAACTAAACACACATTGAAAATAACCCTATCTGGTGAACAGGGAAGGAGGTGCATCAACAGAAAAAGATATCACTCTGTCAGCTGTAAGATGGACTGTAAATCTTAAGGCATTATCCATAATGTGCGTACAGATAACCCTGGCAATTTTCATGACGCCCAGATATGGCACTCCTGTGACCTGTATGTAAGGTTTTCTAGGGGTGACCACATATGCATCTAGTTGAGGATGCAGGTTATGCACTGGAACTTGGCTCATAACAAACATGAGAAATCCACGCAACTCCAATTAATGTTTACAGTAATGCACCTGCTCAAGCTTGAAATTTTATAGAGTGCATACAGCATGGTTAAGTCATATTTCCAATGTTTAGATGCATCTGGAGGTGCCATTTATAGAACCACCTTAGCCAAAATGCTGACAGTCTGTGCCATGTTACATAATGTCATTGTTAGGAAACAGATGTCACAAGAACAAGAACAAAAGTTACAGTTGCCAGAACCACAGACAGGGCCAGCAGACAAAGATGAGGAGTCTGATGAAGAACCAGTAGCTGGAGATGATCCCAGAAGGAGGAGGTATGCCCAGTGTGCTGTGGCCCTAGCTAACGGGCAGAGAATAGTGCACACACTTACTACCAAAATAAAATTAAGAAGCTAAGTACATACAAACAGTAACAGTGATGCATGCAAAATTATCAGCCTTTACTTACCCATGTAATGGCTATATTCTAGGAGCATCAAACAGACTCAACCCCAGAAGAGACAACTTGTATCAGCAACATTAACCGAGGTTAGTGTTGAACCTGTAAAGGAGAGATAGAAATGATTACCCTCATATGCAAGTATTGTATTTCACTAATATAAACAATTGCTCGACTGTTCAGTAATGTCAGCAGTAACTTATATGTAATATAAGCAACATACATACATAGAGAAATATAAGTAAGCTATTAAAAGTTGTATAAAAATGGCTTTTTACAACACAAGTATACAGCTTCTGCCTCAAGCCAAAACAATCCCATCTTTATACAATCCACACAATGTTAATTCAAATTTCACAATCATCCACATAAGTACAGGATCAAGTATAGTTATGCATCTCTAAGAAATAGAAAATATAAGTATGCAAGACACAAATGAGGAGTATACCATCCAAAAGAGTAATAAAACAAATGTGCATTGACAAAACACATATGCGTAGCCTGCTCAAAACTGTGTATCATACATCACGGTTGCACATGTTAGACACCCCGACAGTGACCAGGGCAATCTCAGCATCATCTGCACAGAAATTAATAGGACTGTCTTAATAATAACAATACTACAACTGCAATAAGTAACGCGACCTAAATAACACTCGGTTGAAGTTGAGCAGAATAACAAAAAAGTAAAATTCAGTTAAATACTTTTGATGAAAGCAAGCATTCGACTAAGCAACCAATACTTATCCAATCTATGTTCAGTTGCAAATAAATGTGTAAAGACCAGGGCACAATCATCACTTGCATGAGGGGGTGGGGGGAATTAAAGGAGGATTAGCCTCATACCAAAGATGTGTGTGTGTGTGTGTGTGTGTGTGTGTGTGTGTGTGTGTGTGTGTGTGTGTGTGTGTGTGTGTGTGTGTGTGTGTGTGTGTGTGTGTGAAGTCAGATAAACAGCAAGTATGCATTCCCAGGGCCTGTAACAACAGAGGTGTAAAGAAGTCAATATAATTTTTTTATATACATGTGTTTGTGTGTGAGCGGTTAGCAAGATGAGGTGTACCATGTGTGGGTCTGAAGGAACACACTAGCAGTTGTGCTAGTACTACATCCTGGCAACCTGGACAGGTGTGAATTGCACATGGTAGAGGATTGCGTTCACTGCCACTACCCCCAACCTTGTGACCCACCTCTTCCAGGAGTTACACTGCTAGTTCTGTGGCCCTGGCTAGACATCGGGGTGCTGACTGCATGTGAATGATATGTGTTTAATGAGCTCTCATCATGACTACGTTCACAACCATGACCACAAAGTTTAACATGTCTGGGTATAGACTCCTCAGTCACTGGTAGAGCAGTGGAAGTATTGCCACTTCAGGAGTTGGATCTGGCATGACCATGTCTACTAATGGGAACACTTTATAATCTCAAAATTCTGAAATACCGAATTTCAGAATTCCGAGATCATAAAGCCGAAAGTTCTAAATACCAAAATCTGACGTTCGGAGATGTTGAAGTAGCACTTCTGGTGTTGTGGTGTTTGAATGGAAGTTCAAGTAAGTATGTATGTTTAAGGGTGTTGGTTAGGGGCTTTAGTGTGTGTTAGTGTATGTTGTGACTGTGATGTGTGTGTACAAGTGGAATGTAGCTGTGCGGTGGTGTTTTCGTGTGTTTGTCTGTTTAGTGCGACTCTGGAATTAGCATATTTAAGTAGGGGGTGTGGGGGGTGAAGGGGGGCTTGCCCCCCTGCTTGTATGTTATGTAGGTGTGCGTGGGGGGAGGTGTGTGTTTGCGTAAGTGTGTGGTGTATGGTTAGTGTAGGATTCGCGATTTCAAAATTCTTGCTTTTGAGATTTCGGTATTTAGAGCTTTCGGCTTTATGGTCGCGAAATTCTGAGATTCGGTATTTCAGGATTTTGGGATTATAAAGTGAATCCCTGATAACACCTGACAATGTAACAGCTCTTCGACCATGTGAATGCTAACCCTCTCAAAGCAAATCTTCCATTACAGACACTCCACAATTCAGTGTATTACTCATACAGTCCAAGGAATCACCCACACAGTTCAGGCAGAATCACACACCAGAATGCATGAAATGCAGTACTGTGACTGTCTCTTCCAAGGCCCTGGTGGAACTTGCTTGTGTCTCCATGATGGCTTTGCACATACGTTGGGTGGCACCCACTGACACACCAACATCAGGGAAGGCTGGAAAGCATGCCCCTCCAATGAGCACAGCTTCTGTCATCCCTGTGTGGTGTTCACCTTCACAATGGCTAGGGGTAAACTCTGCTAGCTCTATAAATGAATTTACCACATTTCACCCTTAACCTGCTCTATTTCAGATGGTGCCATGTTATGGGTATTCGCAGGCATAATGGCTGTGTCCAAAGTCTGAATAGGAGATGTCACATCCATAACTTGAGAGTAAGAGTAACCCTCTTCAAACCCAAGTGGTTCTGTAGCAGGACCACTCCCAGTAGCTCTCCATTCCCCTTGCTATAGCACTGGCTCTGTTTTTGGCCTTGGTGATCTTGTCACTGGCTTAATGGCTGATTACTATGACTGATGACATTGTAATCACAGCCATGGCTACCCACAGCATTCACAGTATCAACTACCTACCTCTAGGGCTTGTCAGCTATGATGTTCAGTAAGATGCATGAGCCATGTTGATGGAGTGCCTGGGCAAGAATATCATTCTCAGTATCTAAGAATGCAGGTTTACAGTGCCCAGATGTTTTTGTGCTATATCCTTGTATGGGAGTAAAAAAAAACATGTATCAGCAAAATCAGCAGGATGTGTGTGCTTACAATATGCTCTACACTGGGAAGAAAACAATTATGGCTTTATGCAGGCATTGTTATAAACATGTATTTAACTGAACTATATGAATAAACGCATAATTGTGCCCCTCCCCATTTATTGCAATAACAGAACTGAATAAGAGTAAAGAAATGTGTTAGTCTGGAATATATAACAGCATTATCAATGAAGCAAGAATATGAATTGACACTTTTAAATTAAAATTAAATTCTTATTTATTCAAACATCAGTTAACAATCCTAAGGACCTGTGGGCAGAACAAAATGTTTGTATGTAATACAAATCAATGATCAGTTTTTAATAACAGCTGTAAAACCATCCTTAGGAAAAACAAACAGTGCAAATTGTAGACAGCACTCTGCTATGTAATAAATATCAAGGAACCCCCACAAAAACATCCCCCAACACCAGAAAACACAAATATAAAGAACACAACACACTTTGAATGGGATAACAGTTGTTTATATCAGGATATACAACAGTCTTACCATACAACATTTTGTTAAATGTCACTTTAACATTGCTACTTGTACTAAAAATTTTAAAATATGTTCACATCCTCAAAGAAATGTTTCCATAAATCCATGTAATATTAGATGAGGATCATTACAATAGCAACTGATATACCTTCTATATCAACACAAATGGGGGCAGTGCAACATCACTTTTCTAGGAAACAATAAAATCATTAACTTTAAGTATTACTTGTAAAGGACATAACATATTTCGACAGGATTTGTAATAACAGTTTGCCAAAAATAATGTAATTACATCACTTTAACTCAGTCAAACAGCAGTATCTTAATTTGATGAAGCCACACAGTCTTCTCTGCTATGAAACAAGTTCCTTAGTCACAGGTTGTGCTTATATAATGTAGATTAATCCTTCTGAATATGTTGAATATATAAATATGGTGTCAGCTTATTATCATTCCTGAATCACTGATCAATCAGTTTGCTCAAAGTGTTGGGTAGGTAAACATGGTATGAGGAGCTAAACAATGATGTGCACATGCCCTAGCAGTTTAAGAGTGAGCTTTCAGACAAGGGGCGAGATAATTGTATTTCAAGTGTGACTCAACATTACTACATGACGAGTTACGTGTTTAATGCTCCTGATGCTTTGATGTACACTCATAGACCCTGTGCCAGGGAGAATAAGATTACAGCAAAGTATGTGATGACATTGACTGACTTAGGAAATAAATGTTTAAGAGGCAACAGTGCCTCTGAGTAAAACCTGTCAGTAAGTCATATCAAGTACATAAAACTTAACAATACAAACAGAAAAGTTGTATATAGATGCAAATTACAATGCAATCATTTTACAAACACATCAGTAGAGAGTAGTGCTCACAAGAAAATGAGGAACACACTATTATATTGCATACATTTGCTCGTACAGTGACATGCTTCAGTAGCTTATCTGATGCAAATATCCCATTCATCTAGACATGCACTGTGAAAAGACTAATGAAAATTGTGACAACATGGGTATATTGTTCCCTAAGTGTAAAATGTTAGAATGTCAAACCTCATACTACCTCATACTATCTATAGTGATGTGGCAAAACTAATCTTGTCACTGTTTCATTTTACTGCCATGGTGTGAAGGCTGCCAGCCCAGCCAGCTGGAATTTTGTAAATAATTGTAAATAATTCTATGTTTTTTTGTGAATAGTAATATGGTTTGTATGCTGTATGTTATGTGCTGAGCTTCAAGAATGTAACCACAGTGTACCCTGCTGGAAAAGAACATAAATATATATGAACTATATACCTATGCAAATGTATGTTTTGATAGTAAGAAGCTGGAACATACAGAGTTAACTTGCAAAACTCTAAGAAAATAAGATGAAATTATTTACGACTGTGGTATCTATCAGTTTCAGCAAGAAAACAGGATGTCGACAGCTAGATGATTCTCTCTATTGTCTGGAAACAGAAGTAATTACAGGTTTCAGAGCTAAAAGTATTTAACTGTTTTACAACTTCCAGTTCCAGGCAAAACGTCTAAGAGATAGGTATTTTTGACACAGAGGTGTTAAATATTTAAGTTTCTGTTAGTCTGGGAACTAAAGGCAGAGGTGTCAAATAGTGATATCATCCAGCTAACCAAGCAGTAATGTGTATTATTAATTTAAAAACTATCTCTCAGAGAATGTCTGTGCATTTTGTCTCTTGTCTTGGACCTAGAAACATCCTCACACCAGCACTTCTGCCTTGCTAATAGTAATTACTAGATTACAATGATTTCTCTTAGAGATAGATAGGAATATAGCAAGATTAGTTCAGATGTTTTCTGTATTTACGTGAGACTATCCTGCAATGTTGTTTTAAAATATTTCCTGTGATTTTGAACTCTGCTGTCACTGTGTTGAGCTATTGAGTATTGTCTTGTGCTTTTATTATTTATCATTAAATATATTTAAACCTTTTAATTATAACTGGTTTAGAGATATTTAGAGTACTTGCATATTTATTTGGTGACACTGTGTAGGCCACTCCTAAATAGCCTTGCTGTTGGTCATATTACCATTTGGATAACAGTAACATTACACAGTAGAATTGGTCACCCTTTGGGAAGGGCCTTATAGTAGCTGATAAAAGGTGGTTGGTGGCAGCTGGTGCTACCTTATAGTCTGGGCAGAAGGGGACATAGCTAGTAAACCTGTGTCAGCCTTCCCCAGGAGTGTCTGTGTGTTTGTATACAAATCAAATCTCAAAGTGTGTGTGTCAGCTACTTCGGCAGGGACACGAAGCACTGGTTGGACAGAGAGGGTTCTGGAGGTTTGGCTTGACCACTCAGCTGAGATCTTAACCCTATAGCTGTGCCAGTGGGCAGTCTTGTTGGGGATCAGGAGAGAGAGGGAGAAACCAGCCCCAGACTGACTGTGATCTCTGTGTGCTCTTAAGGGAAATTGTACTTTACTGTGTGTGTACTTGTCAACCTACCAATGTGCACGTCCCTCACTGGTGTTAGTGGTGAGGATTGAGGCTCCTTGATTACTAGGCCTGGGCAGAGGTATCACACATGGCTTCACATTTCAAATCTGATGAGGGTGATGTCTGTGTGAAAGGAGGAATCTTTAATGTTCACATTTTAATTGTATAAGACCACAGAGTTCAGGAATCGTAAAAAAGAAACATGTTGAAATATTTTTTTAGCTTCCTCTGTGTAGCAGTTGGCAGTGGGTGACCACAAGCAGTCACTAGCAGTGGACAACAATTCATTTCCCAAGACAAACACTCAAAAAATGTATTTGAAATGCCATCAGTAGCTCAAATTAGACTGACACCAGTGTGATTCAGTCATCAATCTAGACAGTACTAAGTGAAGAAAATGCATCTGCATGTAACTTTTTCTGTGTCTCAGTTTGTTAATGCAATATGTTGCAAGTAACAGTTGAGGTAATGCAGGGTTTCAATACAGATTACAGATAGTTTTACTGAGGGGGGTCAGAAAAGATATTGCCACTGACTTTTTATTAGTAACTGAACATAAAGTACAACTGCCAACTTGCAAAATAAAGTTTATAACACAACTCTGTGTAATGAATAAGAAATAAGTAACCATACTTCATGTGCAGTGTGTTAAGCACGGCAATGATCATAGTTAATTTAAAGTACACTTGCATATGTTTAATTTTACTAAATGTTATTGGAATGAGGTATGATTCAACACAAGTATCATTATTTGGTGTGCAGGAGAGTATGTTATGTAAAGTATGTATATCCCCTTCCTCAACATATTCTATTGAGCTAATTTAATTCAATGCAAAGAAACTAGTTTTGCAATAGTAAATACTGGCTACTTAATATACCTCCAATAAAAAACAAGTCAAAGTCAAACATGTACAAGCTTGGCATAATTAGATATCCACTCATGTTGAAATTGTTAAACCTCAACTTACAAGTTACCAGTGTTAGTCCTGCTGTGGCATTAACATTCAATAGATAGACATTACTTGTGCTGCCTTCTTTTTAGTCATGGGTTCAAATCCCAGGTGCTGTCAGTCACAGTTTGTAAAATGTATGTCACTCAAAGCCATGTCCCAATTTATATACTTGCACCTATTACCAACACTGATTAATACCAGTATCATAGAAAATGTCATGCCATGTCATGTCATGTCATATCAGTGTGTCACAAGAGTATATGTATAATTACTATCCACCATACCAGACAGCATGGCCAGATGTGATAATATATCCTTTGAATGGTAATTCAGATATTATCAACAAAAAGCAATGGAGGATTTTACAGTGGAACATGTGTAAATATGATGAGCATTACACATGAATAAGCCTAACTGTGATATTTCACATCTACATTGTACTTTTAAGAAACCATGCCCAATTTCTCTGCCAGGCCATTTGTGTGCTTTCTATCATTCAAATGTAGATTGCTTAGTTGAGCATCATTGCACACAGGCTGATATATGCAAAATATGAATTGGGCGCCAATTCCTTGCTATACTTTCAGATATCTTTCAGAAGACATGACACGCAAAACTGAAGGTGGTGCTATTTTGAGAGTCTAAAGTTAGTGTCAGGAGGATTCCAGGATCTTTGTGGCATCTTAAAGTGCTACAGCCATAGGCTTCTGCAGAAGGACTGTACCATGTCTCAATACCTGGTTTTCGATCCCCTGGTGAACAAGGTTATCATCATTATAGTGGCAAGATGAGGTGCTAGCAGGATCTCCTGAGCTGATGGGAGGCTCCTGAGTTGTGTAAGTATAGTGGCTAAAACAATACCATGGACTGGCAAGACATACACTTTTTCATCATACTTATTTTTTCCTGTTTTCTGTTCTGTACAGCTACTAAAGAGAGAACTCAAAATAAGGAGATTTATCAGAAACAGTTGGCATGCCTCAGGGAGGCATGGGGTAAGTATGGATCAGATATTAATGCAAGCAAAATCATAATACATCCAAAATGTAGTTAGTTTTACCAAATTTCAGGGCATCAGTCTATATAAACTCGAGACATTCACAGCAGAGTAGGCATACCTCACGTATACATGAAACATACACACCTGCTCCAGTAGCTCTTTATCCTAAGATTAGGCAATGCATAAATCAGCTTAGCTGTGTGTGGATTCAATTTCAAGCAGCGATAAATAGCTTTCAGTACAGAATAATATATAAAATCTAATTTTTACAATCATTAAAAACATTAGTATTTACATCTTTGTAAATGTATGCCAGTTTTGGAATGCAAACATCATATGTGCCATAGTCACTTAACTGTTTGCCTAATGTCTGTAATAGAATATAGATTTTATATGTTTATGACACATTTATATCTTCACATTTATATCTAGATTTGGCAAAGTTTACTATATGTATGTGTAAATCTGGTTATATTTTGAAATATTAGAATGACATGGAATTGATGCTATTTTATATCTTTTCTCTCCCTGCACCATATATCTCCTATTTTAGAGACATTTCTGCTGCAACACAAATGATTAGTATGAGGAGCTAGACTGACCACTGGGGATCAGACCACCATACCTCCACAGGTGGTTGTAGCAGAACCACCACAGGCAGCACAGATGAACTGCACATCTGAGTCCTAACCTGTCAAAATTGCTTCCATAGCTCCTGTACTACCTGCTCCAACTGCATCAAATAGCACTGTAACAGGGGCTGGTGCAATGGTACAAACCAGGAGTAGTACTAGTGAAGGTGGTGATTTTGTCACCTGTCAGATGCTGACAGGGCTGATAGAGGATACTATGAAGAATGATCTCAGTATCTGAACTGACAAAATTAAGAAAGTCCTGCTCTGAATATCCAAGCCAGTGCTTCTCCAACATTGATCCAAGTAACTGCAACAGGAGACAGTGATAACAGTTTTTGCTCGGACTAGATTCTCACTGCACGCATGCTGGATGTTGATGTACCTTCAATGTCCCCTACCTGTCTCCAGTCATAGTGTCCCCCAACCTTTTGTGTCTGTCACCATACCTGTCTTTCTTGTATGTCCTGTATATCTATGCTTGCTACCTAACATACCCTACCTACCTAACCTTCTTATTCCTAAACACCTTACCCAACATTTCTCTCTCTTAACAAAAAAAAATATAAAAATAAATAAATAATGGGTACCTGTCCACAAAAAAAAAAAAAAAAAAACTCATACATAGCTCTCTACTTCACTTATGTATACATCTGACACATTTAAATTGGTCTATTGGCCTACAAGATAATTCAGTTATTGTCACCCACTCCTGATGTGTTGACTATCTAAAGTTATCAAATTATTTGTATAAATGTACAGTTATCTTGTGAAGACATGGATAGCTATGGTGGTCTCCCCACCATCATCCTGTACATTCCTCTGTTGTTCCCTCTTCTTGCCATCCAGTTTTCACCAGTGTCCTATCAACCCCTTTTAATACATTTAATCTGGTTAGAAAATAGAAACATAAACAACACACATTGCCAGAGATGGCCCATAAAACAACCCTTGTAATTTTGTTCTCAGCAGTTGCACAATGCTTGGCATCATGTACCAATGGTAAATGGTGATAAATGGTGTTTCACGTTCTAATAAGACTAATGCCTTAGCAAGACATGCATTGATTTGTAGAAATTTTAGTAAATTTCAATTTTTAGTCATAGAGAATGTTGATATGAAAAAAATTGTGGAAGGTTTTAACAAACATTTGGAGTACTTGTAGCTGAAATTGCAAGTCTTTCTACGGGCAGATAGCTTCCCAGGGATTAATGATAGCATTTCAGTTAAAAGTTTATCAAATTATAATAGTATCTAATACAGATTAATTTTTTTTTTTTTCACTTTTGGTCCATGTGGCTAATTAAGTATGTTTACGATCACTTTGTAACTTGTAATTTTGATATTGTATGTTTTAATTAGGACTAAGTTATGATTTGTCTATTCATTATGATGTCATGATTTGTTTACTTAAAAGCTTTTAGTAAACTTTATTGGTTATTCTGAAGAAGTTCTTGATTGGAAAGGAACAAAAGTGCTTAATAAACAATTTTAGTTTTAGTTTTTAGCGGTGATATTCTTTTCCATGAAGTAACTGTGCTACTCAGTGATATCATAGTAACAAATACAAGTGTGTAAGCAACAGCACAACATGACAAAACATGTGGATAATCACCATATATTAGAGCAGTCTAAGTATGCACCAATATAAATATCCAGATAAACTACCTAGCAGGGTGTCAACAGGCCATCCACTAGCAAGAACAACTATCTCCCCTTCTTTCCATTACCATAGGAGACCCTCAAGGTTCCATCCTTGGGCCCCTTCTATTCTCTGTCTTCACCAACCAACTCCACACTTCCACACCTCATTTGAACTGTGGTTCAATATGCCGATGATTCAACTCTGATATGCTCAGCTTCCTCTCTTCTAAAACTCCTCAATAACACCCAATAATCTTTCCTATGAGCTAAAACTTGGCTCACAAACTTTCAGCTCATTCTTAATTCCAATAAAACAAAACTTATTTTCTAAACAGCTAAAACCCCCTCCCCGTCCTTCATCATCTTATCTAAAAGTAAAACCATCATTACCCCAATAACCCATACCAAACTGCTAGCTATAGAAATTGACAATAATTTGAAATTTGATATGAATATTGCCCAAACCATTAAAAAGCCCACAAAAAACTTGGCCTCCTTTACAGGAACAAAAAATTCCTAACTAATAATGCAAAATCTATTATTGCTCACACACAACCTTCTGTCAAGTCTCTTATATGCCTCCCCAATACTTACAAACCTCCATAAAACCGACCTTGCCAAACTTGAATCTTGCTACAATAAAATTGCTAAATTTGCAACAGGTGCTTCATACAGGTCACATCACCACACAGCTCTCAAACAACTAAAATGGCTTGAACTTGCTCAACTGCTACACTTTAATCAACTAACCTTTCCCCACAAAATCTTCCATCACCCTGTTAAATCCCCTGCTTTCTAAAAAACCATACAGCCACACACAACCTCTAGATACCTTCACTCTACCAATAAATCCATCCTAGTTGTCTCCTAGGCAAACAACACAGCTGGTGAATCACTTTTTTTCATACCACATCCCAAAATTGTGGAATAAACAACCAACCTCACTTACTTCCAATGGCTTCTTATTACAATTCAAAAATCTCCTAAAAACACATCTCTCAAACTCCTGGCTCAGTCCTTGCAATTCTCCAGGATAGCCCAATTCTCTTGCCTCCAAAACTAGAAACTCCATATGAATGTTTTTTCTATGCTTCTGAAGGTAGAACTGCCTTTTAAATTAAATTTTGCTAGATCTTATCAGTCTTAAGTGCTAGGATTTATATATTCTGTCTATCAACAACTGGCATAATTACACAGTAAATGAAAATATCATTGAATTACTATAACCACATTGTAAATGAAAATGCATACTTTTCAGAATATGTACTGACAAAATTATGTCATTGTTTTCATATACTATTATTACTTCATATATTTTAGCAAAGAAAATGAAAACGGCTACACTCCTGTAGGCAAATGCTGCGCTGTAAATAACACCGAATGTAAAAATCAAAACGAACAGTTCAACGACAGCAACCATGCGGGTTCCAACACAATATAGTCAAACAACTCGTACTTTTACGAATAAACACTTCAAAATGTAAAAACAACAAATCAATTTTATTAGTGCACTCAGTCGGTAAGCGCTTTCACATATTTGCTTCATCAGACCATCAAGTGGACTGAGTACAGAAATTATTTAAAAACAAAACAACCAATCACAAAGAGAAACGTCATTTCCTTAAACAACATTACAATTGTAAATCATATTAAAAACTATAATATATTCCTAGCACACAAATAAACTGAAATAAATAAACTATCTATATAATCACCAGTTCATACTAACCATAAATACAAAAACTATCATGTCAACTATTCTATAACACATGTTTAATAAAAGTAAAAGAGCAAGTACCTTGTTCACTGTTCAACCACAGAATCTCCGAACAGCTAACCCTACGAAATCCTAATTGAGCATTTAGTCATAGAAAAAGACTGCTACCTATAGCCGCTTCAATCTACTTACAAAGACCTGAAAATTCATAAATATATAATTAAATGTACCTCATCTGCAATTACTTAAATTAGACTGAATTTATATAGCATCAAACAATGAAATAAAAGTCTAACTAATAGCTTCTCTGTTCAAAATTATTGAACGTAATAAAGATACCTTACTCACTATTCAACTGAGGCAAGTGCAATCTCACAACGAGTAGCCCCAAGTCATCCTGGTTATACATATTAATCAAAGAAACATTGTTACCTGTAGCAGCTACAACATTGCGATAACTGCAAAGACCTGAAGGTTCGAGAATATATTTCAAAATATATAATATAATGTACCTAGTCTACTGTTGCTTAAGCTAAATTAAATATTAATGACTACATCATATCAAGGTCTACATCATAAAAAAACAGCCAATAATGATGACGGAAAGAACAACATAGAAGTCAGAAATCATCTAAATACACTGACTTCATATCCAAAAAAAACATATGCACCAAACATAACCTATTCACTGTATAAATAATATCTTACACAACTGTAAACACCTATAACCACAAACAGAATGTAATCCTAAAAATGGAACATTAGCAACATTATTTTATAATATTAACAGTATATGGTCACTAAATTATGCATTATGTAGACCTTGATATGATGTAGTCATTGATATTTAATTTAGCTATATAAATTCAGTCTAATTTAAGTAATTGCAGATGAGGTACATTTAATTATATATTTATGAATTTTCAGGTCTTTGTAAGTAGAGTGAAGCGGCTATAGGTAGCAAAGTCTTTTTCCATGACTAAATGCTCAATTAGGATTTCGTAGGGTTAGCTGTTCGGAGATTCCGTGGTTGAACAGTGAACAAGGTACTTGCTCTTTTTCTTTTATTAAACATGTGTTATAGAATAGTTGACATGATAGTTTTTGTATTTATGGTTAGTATGAACTGGTGATTATATAGATAGTTTATTTATTTCAGTTTATTTGTGTGCTAGGAGTATATTATAGTTTTTAATATGATTTACAATTGTAATGTTGTTTAAGGAAATGACGTTTCTCTTTGTGATTGGTTGTTTTGTTTTTAAATAATTTCTGTACTCAGTCCACTTGATGGTCTGATGAAGCAAATATGTGAAAGCGCTTACCGACTGAGTGCACTAATAAAATTGATTTGTTGTTTTTACATTTTGAAGTGTTTATTCGTAAAAGTACGAGTTGTTTGACTTCATATATTTTATTTTTTTCTTTCTTTTGTATTGATTTATAATATATAACTGGAGTGTTTCTCCCCGGGCCTGTGCTGAAAAAGGACCTGTGTCCAGTCGAACCTTCCTAGCAAACAAATGTAAATTAATAATAAAAATAAATATTATTCATATAAGGAATACTTTTCTGCAATGATCATGACGTGTAAATGAAGACAGAGGAAAACAACATGACAAATATTTGTTCTGAAATGGATCTGAATTAGAACTGTCTATGTGTGTACTCCTTATTTGTGCAAAGCTTGGCATGGAGCACAGTAAGCCACTGTTAATTCCTCTTCTAATATCAAAACCTCAACAAATAATTACATTTACACTAATACTTTGCCATCAGTTGCACAAATGAGCTTATTAGAGGTGTGCATCACAAAGTAATTTTGACAAAAAATAATTTCAGTGACATATTATTTGTGCATGTTTTAATGGCTTATTGTACTAACAAGATGAGATCACTGTGATACTATCTAAACACTACATACTATAAACTAGTTTTAACTCTAACACATTATGCTTGCAAATGATTTACAGTGGTGCAGTACCTTTTCACATACTTGCTGAGTGGTATTAGGTAATGTCCTTTCATATGTTTAACATGTATGTTTTGTATTTACATTATACATCATATACACATTATAAAATATTCACAATGATGCACCATAATTTCATAAGTTTTTGGTAAGTACTAGGCTAACTGTCCTTGTGGGCCATTTTAAGCCTTGCCAGTTTCCCTTTTTTTAATTGATAAAAATTTATTAAAGTCAAAACTAAAACATACAACTATTATAAAATAATTGAAAAGATTTTATGATACAATAGATTTTGTTTGTTTGTGTCTTTCGGCTTTTCCCGGTTAGGGGTCGCCACAGCGGAACTCCGGTCCACTAATGATTGGCAGTAGATTTTTACGTACTGGCTTGCCGGGCCTAATGCACAACCTTCAGCGAAGGAATGCCCATTCACGCATGTCGCCACACAGAAGACGCTCTAACTGAGAATCGAACGGGCAATGTCTAACTGTGAGGCGACAACGCTACCGCAGCACCACCACCGCTTATGATACAATGATACAATAGATAAAAATAGAAAATATTGATACAAAAACAAGAATAAACATAATTATTTAGAATAGTGTTCACTACCTATGGATGAAGTTTGCTATTAAATTTAAAAAATAAAAACTGAAACTAGATTCATTTTACTGGTTTACCAGTAGATCATTTATACTTTTCCAATAATTGTAAGTTGTTGTGTTCCTTGATGATCTAGCTCTAACTGTCATCATTTCAAATTTAGAGACTTCCATGAGAAGATCTTTAAAGTTTTGAAAAGAAGGGATTTGAGACGATTTCCAGTTTTTAGTGATTTCTTTCCTGGCAATGGATAGAACAGACCACAGAATTTAATATTTTTTTGAATTTACACAATTTGGGACTGGAGTGTTAAACAAAATAAGTGATTTATTGATTGAAAAATTATCTGTAAAGATAGCGTGTAGGAAGTTGTTGATGTCATCCCAAAATTTCTTTAAAAGATGACAATCATAAAATATGTGTGCCCAATCTGCATTAATATCTTTCTTATATCTCCAGCATAAAATGTTTTCTTTAGATATCTTGTTGACTTTAAACAGAGTAAGAAATGATCTGTTCAAAAATCTCCAAGTAAAAATTTTTCATTTATGTGAGGATGTAGTTTTACGAGCTGATTGGAGTATCCATAATTTATCATTATCTGAAGGATAAGAATTATTAATGGTAATAAATGATTTCCAATAATTTTCTGAATGAGTATCTAAGTCTGATTTTATTGATTTGTATATGTGAGAGAGACTAATTTTATTAGTCATTCTGTTGAATGAGAACCATTAAATACTGTATTAGCCTGGGGAGTATTGTTTTAGTTGTAAAAGGAATAAGATTGAGCTTATCTTTGATATATTTCCTAGCTTTTTGTAGGTCAAGCCATGAGGATGAATCAAAATTATTCTCTTTAATAAGAATGTTAAGTGATTTTAACTTGTTATTATTCATCATTTGATACCAAACTAGTAAATGCTTTTGTTTAAATAAATACATTTTATGATAATCTGTAGTGAAGATGATATTATGAGTATAAGCTATAGGGAAAATAAGAAATATCCAGTATTCATATGATTTGTGTCTAAGAATAAAGTTTTTGAAAGATTTCAAAATTAAAATTATGTAGTTAAATCTATATAATTGAATGTAATGATATGAAAAAAATTATTTCAATCTCCAAATAAAAGTATTATTTATTAAATTTAACATATTAATTTCAATAGTATTATTAGGATTTTGAGATAAACAAAGAATATAATCTTTCCATTTAGCTGAATATTTACTGTCTATAAGAAGAGCAATAGTTTTAATTATGGATGAAATAGTATAAAGTTCTAGATTAGGCAAAGCAATACCACAATTATCCCAGTTGAACATTTGGATAGATAACACAGTTCTAGATTTAATTGGATGCCAGAGAAACTTATTAATAAGAGAATTAAACATTTTATTTACTATATGAGTAGGGGGTATAGATATAGACTGTATTATATACAACATTTTAAGAAGTAAAACCATCTTTATAAGTGACAACTTTTCTTCCATTGAAAATCTTATTTTTAACCATGAGCTTGTTAGAGATTCTATTATTTGAATACTTTTGTTGAAATTTATTTTTAATGTATCTTTTAAGTTATTATAAATAATTATACCTAGATATGTTATTTGTTGAGTTTGAAGTAAATATTTCTTAAAATTCTCTTGTGTGTTGAATTTTTTTTTGACCAACTAAGATAATGTGGGTTTTATTATGATTAAATCTAAGACCTGAGTTTTTCTGAAATGTGTCAATATTAATAAATAACTCTGACAGGGTAGGATTTTTACCCCCCAGAGTAATCAAGATGTCATCCACAAACAGTTGTATTTTTGATGTTTCATTAAAACCCAAATCATAACCTTTAATGTTAGTATTATCCCTGATCAGATTAGCCCATGGTTTCATAATTAAGGTAAATAAAAGGGGAGACAATGGACAGCCTTGTTTGGTTCCTTTTTCAATAGGTATAAATTGTGAAATATAGGAGCCTATTTTGACATATGCTTGACAACCAGTGTAAAATTGGGTAATAAGATTTATAAAATTTTTGGAAAAGTTAAGTTCTCCCAATAGAATACATAAATAGTCCCAGTTTATTGTGTCAAATGCACAATTTATGTCTAAGCTAATTATAGTTAGGTTATTTTTAAAGTTCTTAACTGATTCTATTAAGGTTAATATTCTCTTAATGTTGTCATATGAGGTTCTGTTAATAATAAAGCCAGTTTGATCAGAGCCTACTAATCTAGGAAGGAAATTTTTGAGTCTATTTGCATAAATAGACATAAACATTTTGTAATCTGTATTTAATAAAGAAATCGGCCTGTATGAATTACATTTGGTAAGATCTTTATCCTGTTTTAGAATAGGAGTGATAAAGGTATATTTCCACGATGGTGGAATTAAATTTTTAGTTTGGGCTATACTGAAAACTGAGTGTAAAATCGAGAGGGCTTTTGTAGGTAAAATGTTATAAATTTCAGGAATTATACCATCATTACCTGGGGCTTTGTTTTGTTTTAATTTGTTAATATGTACTTGGATGTCATTAAGGATTATGTGTCTGTCTAATGATTCAACTTGTTGAACAGTTAACTTTTTTTTGTGTTTTTATTAATGAATGACTTTATATCAATTATGGGGTTTATTAACTCAGTAGACTGATTTAGTTTAGAAAAAAATTCTCTAAATTAATTTAATATGTTGTGAAGACCAGAAACCTTTTTCTTTTTTTTGTGGTAAATAAAGTTCCTTAATGTGGTTAAATGTATTCATTCTTTTAATTTTGTTGGCAAGCATATTTATGGATCTAGGGTTTGATGAAAAAGTAATAAATTTAAATTTCTCTAAACTAATCTTTATCTTATGATCTAAAATCTCAAGATACTTTGTATTTAAAGAATCTAAATGTTTTTTAATAGTTTTATCTTCCTTGTTTTTTAAAAGGAGTAGATTCAAATTATCAAGTTTTGTTTGAATCTCTTTTAACTCTTTATCCCATGTAATTATTTTTTTTATACCAATCAATTATCCTACCATATAAGTAGGCTTTCATTGCGTCCCATATGAAAATTTCTGAAGTGTCTTTAGTAGTATTGAGTTCGATGAAGTTTTGAACTTCTGTAGATATGAAGGATTTAAAATCATTCAAATTAGAGATGTAAGCTGGAATCCTCTTTAACTGAGCATTATATAATGAGTAAATAGATAAGTCAAAGGTTACAGAATTATGATCAGAGAGGGGACATGCAATCACCTTAACATTAGATAAAGAATCAACTAAATTATTAGAGATAAAAACTCTGTCTATCCTTGAAAATGAGTTATGCCTGTGAGAAAAAAAGTGTAGAATAATGATTTAATATCTGCATAGTTATTTATATCTCTCAAACAAAAGGAATCAGTAATTTTTTTTAATAACCTGGCAGTGGGTGAAATTCTCCTATTTCCAGTGAAGGTGGAGTCTTTACTATCAAAAGTACATTTAAAATCACCAGCTAGAATCGTGTTGCCTTTTGAAAATTGAACAATGTGTTCTATATGTTGCTGTGCTGTTTTAAGTCCAAAGCCAGGAATCCAATATATGTTAAATAATGTAGATATTTTACTATTAAATTCTATTGTGAGGGATGCTACCATACCTTTATTATCTTGGTATGTATCTATTATTCTAGGGGCAGGGAGTCTGTTATTCCATAGTATTGCAACATCTCTTTTTTTTTGAACATGTTCAGAACTAATTAGCAGATAAAATGATTTAGAGTCTAATTTGGTAATGTCATCCGATATCAAATAGGTTTCTTGTAAGAATATCAGTTGAGAACTTTGAAGTTTAAGATATTTAATTAAAGATCTCCTCTTGTTTGGATTAGTTAAACCATTTATATTAAGTGAAATGCAATGTAAGGAAGTCATGAATTAAATTGTTTGCATAATACATTCTCACAATAAGTGTTATTAGTTGTTTGACTGCTAATATATAAGAGATAGATATAGGGATACACAACAATATTTATATATATCATATAATAAGGTAGTAAAACCAAATATATTTATTTATTTATCTATTCATCTATTTATTTATTTATTTATTTATTTATATTTGTTAACCGGGAGTGTCCGACTGGACGTAGGTCCATTTTCAGCGGAGGCCCGGGGAGAAAAGCTCCACAGTTAAAATAAACAGACAGTAGTTACATTGGATTACATAGCGATTAACAATTTACATAGCAATTACTTACAGCATATTTACAGATGAAGAACATAGTACATCAGTAGACAACTAGAATCTTTATCTGTGAAGTACATAACAGACATTAACAAAAGTTACAAAAAGAAGTTCCTGCTGTATAATAAGTACTAGGCTTATGAGCATCTGAGCTTGCTATAATCAAGGTAGTTAGTGGAGTGGAAAGAAAGGTAGTGGTTGGATGGGGTGGGTGATATTAGAGTGGGAGTTACAAGGGCATAGCCAGCATGTTTTTAGGTGCACTTTTAGTAACGTTTTGAAGTGGGTGCACGATTGATGGTATGGGGGTAATTGTAGGTGGGAGGGAGTTCCATAATTTGGCTATGGTGCAAGAGAATAGTGCTTCACCAGCAGAGTTATTGGCTTTAGAGATCTGCAAGTTATTTTTGTTGCTGGATCTTAGTGGTCTGGTGGTGTGATAGGGCTGGAGTAGATTCTGGAGGGATGGGACATTTAGTGGATGGTTTACTAGTTTCTGGGAGAGTGAGAGTTGATACCATTGAAGGAGGTGAGGGAGTTCGAGCCAGCCCAGTTCAGCAAGTGAGAGACAGTGGTGACTACGGTAGGATGCCCCTGTGGTGAATTTGGCGATTTTGTTGTAGCAGGTCTCTAGCTTGTTTAGATCACATTGCCTTAGGTTGGTATATATTGGAGAGGCATAAAGTAGGGTGGAGATAAGGTGGGAATTTACTATTTAAATCTGCTTTGGTGAGAAGTTGCTTATTTCTGTATAACACTCCTAGTTTTTTGTGGACTTTTTTTATGGTCATGGATATGTGAATGTCAAATTTTAGTTTACTGTCTATTTACACTCCTAGCAATTTGGTGTGTTCAGTTGGGTATATAGTGGTGTTGTCTTTTGCTGTGATGTTAAAGTGAGAGTTGTTTTGAGTATGTTTGGTGGGTTGGAAGATGAGTAGTTTACTTTTGTTTGGGTTGAGTATTAATTGGGCATCGGATAACCAGGTTTCAACAGAGGAAAAGGCTTCCTGTGTGACTTTTTGCAGTTTGGGTAGGGACTGGGCTGAGCAGATGATGGTTGAGTCATCTGCGTATTGTATGAGTGTGCCATGTTTGGTTGCAGAGGCTAGATTATTGGTGAAAACAGAGAAGAGTAGGGTGTCCAAGGATGGATCCCTGGGGAACCCCTATGGAGACAGGTAGTTGGGGAGATATGTCATTCTGCCATACAATGGATTGTTGGCGGTCAGACAGGTAATTCTGAAACCAGTTGGTGACTGCTTGTGAGAAGGATAGGTTATTGAGGACAGAGATAAGTTGTTTGTGTTGGACCATGTCAAATGCTTTAGATAGGTCTAGGAAAGTAGCAGAGGAGAGATAGCCATTGTTTTTATGCTGACGAATAGTGTTAGTAAAGGAGACTAAGGCAGTGGTGGTGCTATGGTTTGGTCAGAAACCATGCTGAGTATTGGAAAGGAGGTTGTTAGTAAGGAGATAGTCTGAGACCTGAGAGTGTATGCATCTCTCTAATATTTTGGAGAGTGGAGAGAGAATAGCTATGGGGTGGTAATTGGTTAGTTCTGTTGAGGGTCCGCCTTTGTGGAGGGGAATTATATGTGATACTTTCCACAGTGTGGGAATGTAACTTTCTGACAGAGATTGGTTAATCAAGATGGACACTGGGTAGGCCAGAGCATCAGCTGCGATTTGTAGGTATTCACTTGGGAGGTTGTCTGCTGCTAATTTGGTGGGCTTAAGTTTAGTTAAGAGTTTTTTTTATGTTGGAGGTAGGTACAGGAGAAAAAGAGAAGGCAGTGGGGAGATTACTAGTTGAAGGTGTAGGTTGGAGGGGAGGTGGGTTGTGTTGTTTAGCTAGTGATAGTATGGTTTGTGTGAAGTGTGTGTTGAATGAGGTAGCAATATTTTCTGAGGAGTGAGGGATGTTAGGAGGAGGGGTACAGACTTTACCTGGGTGGAGGATGGAGTTTATGGAGGACCAGAATTGTTTGGGGCTGTGTTTGGAGGAGTCTAGGCAGACTGGTAGTATTGGAATTTGTCCTGTTTTATTAGCTTTTTGACTCTATTGTGTAGTTCTAAGAATTTCTGTCTAGTTGAGGGGGTTTTGGTTTTGCGCCAGTGCTCCCAGGCTTTATCCCTGTTTTTCATTTCTGACTTAGTGGCTTTCTGTAGCCATAGGGAGGGTTGTGCTTTGATTCTGGAAAGTCTTATGGGGGCATGGTAATTAAGGATGCTCAGGAAGGTAGTATTAAAAAATTCAATTGCGTCATCAAGACTGGGGTACTTTAGAGGATGTCAGTTACATTCTTTGAGGGATGAGATGAATGTGAGTGGGTTAAAGTTAAGATTTTACATATTTGATGGTATATGACAGGTTTAGCTTGGTATAGGTATTTTTTGAGTAGGAATGTTGGGGAGTGATCACTGAAGCTATTGATAAGCAGCCCGTTATATATGACTGGGGGCTCTTACTGACTAGTATCCAATCCAGGGTAGTGTACTTGCTGGAGTTTTTATTTATCCTGGTTGGTGACTGGACTAGTTGGGTGAAGTCATGAAAGTTTACATGATGGGTTGGATGGTTGCCAGAACAGGATTGCCAGTCAATATTGAAATCACCTAAAATGATAGTTTCTTGGGGGAGATAGTGGGTAGACCAGCTGAGGAAGTTTTCTAGTGGAGGGATGTTTTGGCCAGGTGGGAAGTAGCATCCAATTATGTTGATGGTTTTGTTTTGGTTTATTTTGAGGTTGGTGTATATTATTTCTTCATTGCCTATTTGTGGATCTGATGATTTTAAGATCTGAATGTTTAGATGCTGTTTAAATATTATAGCTACACCGCCTCCTTTCTTGTTTAGCCAGTCTACTCTCAGTATGCCATAACCTGTAGGGAGTATTTGCTGACTGGTAATGTGAGATTTTAGCCAGGTTTCTGTCAGGATGACTATATCTGGGGAGTACAAGTCTATGGTGGCATGCAGTTCATGTACTTTGTTGGATATACTTCTAATATTTAGGCTTAGTAGAAGGAAGTCACTTGGCTTTCTAATGGCTGTAATATGGGAGAAGTTGTGGTTTCTAGTCTGATTCTGAGGATTGGGGTTGGAGATGGTAGGGCCAGGGCTGGGATGGATGTCTCCACTTAGGGCTAGTTTTGATATGCATGAGGTTATTAGTTTTCTCAGTTTTTGAATGTGTTTGTTTATAAGGGAACCTTTATGATTGTGCTCTGTGGGTAATAGGTATGGTGGGAGGGTTACTATGTTAAGTTGTAGGGATGCTTTATGTTTGAGCAATATAGTTGGTAGAATATGTGGGGGGTGCATAGGGATGATTCTTGAGTTGGTAGGAGGGGAGCTGAGTGAGGGTGAGACATGAGTGGTTGTGTGAGTAGTAGTACAGTGGTAGTGGTTGAGTGGGGGAATTATGGAGCTTTGGTAGGATGTAAGATATGCAAGGAGACTGCATGCAGTGAGCATAGGTAAGGTATGCCTGTACATGTTATTTGAGGAAGTGTGATAGTAGTGGGAAGATGGAGGAGGTAGTATTGGGTTAGTGCTGTGGTTGGCTATTGGAAAGATGGGAGGGGTTTGTGAGTGTAATAAAGGTGGGGCAACTGGGGGTGGGAGGGAATAGGGGGCAGGATGGGGAGCAAAGCGGGTAGAGACCCTGTTAGTTGCTCTTATGAGGGGGCTGGAAACAATCAGGTAACAGAGTTAACTGATAAATGAACATATGATAGTGACAAGGGTGGTTGTAGTTTTAAAAATGGTGCCTGCCACAGGTAATATTTATTAACTTTGGGATTGTCTTAAGGTAATAAACAGGGAAGGGGGAGGGGAGAACAAGGGTGTGAGCAGGCACTTCTTTGTACTGCTGCTAATGAGCCAAAGCAAAGACAAGTTTGTGTTTAAGAAACAATCACAATTGACCAAGGACTGCTCTGAAACTGTAAGTCATTTCTTAACCATTTCTCAGGTGGAAAAACAGGATAACCTTGTATCAGTAGGCTACTGTGGTCTCAGTTTAAATTAACAAACACACAGTATTGATCAGTTATGGAGACTATTTGCTAACAGAAGGGAATAAGAGAGAAAGTGGAAAATGATTTTGTGTGTGTGTGGTGGGGGGCTGCTTACAAGCCAAAGCACAAGTGTTCTCCAGGGAAAAATGAATATTGGCTCAAATAGGTAGACACATACTCAAAGTCAACTTTAGCTTATGTTTAAATAGCGGTCATTTATATGAGTTGTAGTGAACATCAATAACGATATTTCCAAAAATATAAAACACAAACTATTAATTAAGGAAAACCCCCAAACACTTCTGGAGTTAAAAACTCCTAATTTGAGTGTCATCAATCACTCAAATTGTCTTTGAAACTAGCAGCAAATTACAGTCAGGAACTGCCTAGATTTGATCTTAGATGTATTAATATAGTATGACTTAACAAAAATGCAATAAACCATTTATTAGTGGTATATAGTATAACGGTACTACTTACTAGAAATAGATAATGAATACCAATACCAGTCTGTTAATAGATACTGTAATGTTTGTAAATGCATAGTCAGTAGCGAGATGCAATGATAGTACAAGAGTAATATAAATAGATTATTTCTGGGAATAATAAAAAAAATATATGACACTAAAGACTAGTCAACTACCTTCATTATATTCTATCTTACTCTCCCACTACCTATAACATGTTATTACATTTCACTAAGACCACGCTCTGAAATGTTTTGTAAGATGTCATGAAGCAATGAGTCAAGAAAAATAGGTTAATGAATGTGGTAGTTAATAAACAACATTAAAATTATTATTCTAAAAAAATAAAAAAGATATTTCAGATAAACTGTATAAAAGACAATGCCATAAAATGTAACTGTTGTATCATGTACATTCTAAAAATAAAAATAAAGATAATACCATAAACAATAAGATACTTAATTATGTCAGAATAAGTAGATGAAATGGTTTTGTTACTAAAAATGAATAATTTATGTATTAAACAACATTACAGTATGCAACATAAGACAGATACTTTAATTATTACAATATAAAAAAGAACAAACCAATGCTTGTTTCTATTCCCCTTTTCTTCTCTCCTCCTCCCTCCCTTCCACTTTTGAAAAGCCGTGTGATTTAAACTTATATTGTTGAGTTACAACAGTATGTTAGCAAATTAGTATTTCTTTTTTAAACTCTACTTTTCAAATCTTCTTTTTTATCTCTCATTCCCCATCCTTCCTTTTCCTTTAAAACAAAAAAAATGCACAGTAAAACAAGAAGAATGGGTTCTAAAAAGTATTAAAACAGATAGTGAAAATAAAATAAGCAACAGTTCAGATATATATATATATATATATATATATATATATATATATATATATATATAGTTAATCAAAGTCCAAGAATAATAAATATTTGTGAGACTAAATATAGTACTTTGCTATATGGGTCTCAAATTTCTTTAATTTTCCTTCTTTCCCTCTTCCTCATGACATTCTACTGTCCTTTCCCTGCCCATCCTTTAACGGTTCTGTCATGGCTTAGTATCGCTTTTTAGATCAAAATTATCATAATGTGGTGAACAAGTAACCAAGAGGTTAATACTAACAAGATGACATTCAAAAGTTGCAGACAACAGTAAATAAATGTTGTCATTGATTTTCCATTTATATGAATGATAAATTGTACATTGAGTGCTTCCTTAAAGAGGTCAGAATGCTGACGATGTCATTCTGTGTCGGAAAGTCAACTAACAGCTGATCTTTAGTCAACAAACTTGAACAACTAGCTGGAAGCTGCAGCGGGAAAGAAAGTGAGCGAGACATGCAAATCAATGTCCAACAACTGCAGGAAGTGCTCGAAACATCACGAACACACCAAGAGCAATACGCAAATGTCACCGCATGAATCAAATCCAAGCGCTAAGACACAAGATAGCAAAATGAAGCAAAAAAAAAAAAAAAACAACAAACAAATAAACCCACAAAGAATCCCATAAGAAAGTCCACAGCCAACACAAGATCTCCTCAAAAACAATGGGACACCAAAAACAAAGTGCCCATCAAGCAAGTCTAACAAACACCAGCATATACACACAAAAACCCATTCAAATAACTCATCCAACAATGCTAACCCATCAGCATCGCACCAGAGCTAAAAAAAAAATAGCCAAGACCCACAAACCTTAAAAAAGAAAAAAATCCTCAGACTGAAAAAAACAATAAAAAGTAAGAACCAATACACCACAAAGCATGTAGACCACGCCAACAGTCTGAATATAACTGTAAAATAGCAGGGTAACAAACCAAGTAACCACTAGTTGCAAAGGACAAGATATGGACTGTCAAATGCAGGAAAACATAAATTCCTTTTAGCTTATATGTGAATAAATTATATCATGTAAAGGAAATTCTATGTCAAGTTAATGAAGTAAATACTAATATTATTAGATCATAATGTAACTTGGGCTTAATAACAATTGAATATGAAGCAAATAGCAGAAAATTAAGTAGTACATAACACAAACCAATGAAGAAGGAAAAAAACAATTACAACACTCACCTGTTGAACCATTTTCATCTCACAAGACTTCTGGGTTATGTAAAAAAAAAAACAAAAACAAAATAGAACTCAAGTCGTTTCTTTTTTTTTTTTTTAGTTTTTTTTTGTGTCTAGAGATTTCCAAGATCCATTTTCCACTAATCTCTTGAGTTTAGTGGAAGCCCAGTCCATATCATCTATGTTATCCAGGATTTTATTTGATTTTATATATGCGATGGCTGATTCTTGTTCATCAAAAATCTTGGGACCATCTTGAAGAAAGATTTTTAGCCTTGCTTGAAAAAGTAAGTGTGTTTTAATTTGAGCTTTTTTAAGTTCTTTGAGTAATGGCAAGAATAATTTCCTTTTGGCTATTATGGATGAAGAATAATCATTGTCAAACCGGCTAACATTATCTTTAAATTTAATGGGAGATTTGGACCATGCTGTCTTCAGTACAATTTCTTTGTCATAAGAAGACAAAAATCTGACTATGACAGATCTTGTAGAGTTAGCTTTATTAATTTTTGATGAAGACAGAGATCTATGAGCCCTTTCAATTCCATATGAAAGGGCTTATGGGAGTTGTAGGATCTCTGGTATCCATGATGTTAAAAATTTCTCCATATTATTATCTTCCACATTTTCCGGCAACCCAAAGATTCTGATATTGTTGATTTGAGATCTGTTCTCTAGATAATCTATTTTTGCTAACAGTAAGACGTTTTGCTTTAAAAGGCTTTCTAGATTGTGTCTATTTACCTGAATTCTACAGTCCATGTCATTGAAAGTTGTTTCTATTCCATTGATTTGTTCTTTTTGTTGTCTAAGGTCTAGATGAATAGTTTCCATTTGTTGAGAAGATTTTTCCTTAAAGTTTTCAAAGTTCAGGTCCAATTTGTCTATTTTTGTAGAGAGATCTTGAATGGTAGAAAGTAAAGCTTGTAGTTCCTTTTTTAATGATATACCCTGGTGTGAAGATTTAGAGAAGCTCATACTGTTAACTGGTGACAGAGACTTCACTCTAATATTTTGACAGGAAAATATAAAAAAAATAACAAAGACTGAGATACTATCTAAAAAGACTTTAAGAATAAACTAAATGTGTAAAAAAATGATGTATTAGATAGATATTCTCAAATGCTGCTACTCAAGGCTTATCCTTAGCCACACACCCCCAATTTCCCTTTTTGAGCTACAAATTACCTATTCTATTTGGTTATAGGTTGGCCTTACCCATCGCATAGTTCTCGATTGCATATCACATCTAATGAGAATAATTGGGATCATACCATAGATAATTTAAGGGGATCCATGTATGGGATAAAACATTTAGGAGCTGCATCTGTCCATTAGTAGTAGTACAGAGGTCAGTCCTGGGATAAATTTTATGTTTCCCATCCACACATATATGTTGTTCTTGAAAAGAGACAGGGATAAACTTTTCATGTGGATGTAGAGTCTGTTCCATAGCAGCAGTATCTTTTGTGAACTATACCTCTCCCTCCAAACCACTGAGTTGATGTTGCAGAAGAGGATTAGATCCCAAGACCAAGTGTTTCTAATGCCATTTGACTTACTGTAAATCCATCAATAATGGGTCAAAGTGTGCCTAGTATACCAGAAACAAGTCACTTATTGCAGTCCGTAGGATAACAACAGTGCTTTTAGTAAGGTATTTCTGTGAGTGTTCCAGTTGTTGCATGTATCAGGATAGATATATGCCAAAGGGGGCCTTATATTTAATGATTGGTCTAATGATGGCTGAGTAAAGGTGCACAATGGCATCAGAAGATCTAGACACAATCCCTTTGTTAATAAGCTGTGCAATATAGAAGGACCTTCTTGTAATAATAGACACATGTTGGTCAAAAGTTAGGTCACTGTCCACATAAATTCCCAAATCCTAAACAACTGGGTCAACTCTTAGGGGTGTATTGCCAGTGCAGTAGTACCCTGGGGTAGATGACTTCCCAAAGGATACAATAAATCATTTTTTTGGCATTTAGTTTTAGACCATGATTTTGACATCAGTTATTCATTTGAGACAACTGGTCCCTTTGTGGAGGTAACCTCCACTATTTTGATTATCTGTATCCTATCTGTGAGCCAGTTGGCAACCCGGCAGGTGACACAGGGGTTTATTCCCAGTTTATTTAGCTTTTCTGCTATGCCTGAGTGGGAAAATATGTCAAAGACTTTGGCCAGTTTGAAGCATATGGTGTGTACGATTTTGCCATCATCTATTGCTTTGGAGACCTTTACAATGAAATCCACTAGGCTGAGTAAGAATGACCTACCCTTGATGAATCCAACCTGAGATGGGTATAGTGATCGGAGGTTCCCTGTGTCCTGATTGATTATTTCCATAAAAGGTCTTTCCAGGTCTCTGCATATGAGGCTGCTAAGACTTATGGGTCTGAAATTGCTTGGGTGTGTGGAAGGTCCTTCTTATGCAGGGGAATGACTGAAGCTATTATCCATTCATTTGGTACAAAATGTGCTTGGAGGCTGAGACCGAACAGTTTTACTATGGGTGTGGCTAAATCATGCTTCATGTTCTTTAAGATGCATCCAGGGATATTGTCAGGACCCATAGATGCAGTCTTTTGAGCTTTTGATAGAACTTTTAGGACTTGGTCTTATGTGACATCTCTAGATAAGCCAGTTTCAGGTATATCTTGAGGGACAGAAAGTGGGGAGAGGGGAGTAAAGTTAGAGTTAAATTTATCAACTAGTAGGTTGTGAACATTTGCATAGAATGATCCTGAGTTGAGCAGTCAGGAATGCTTGGCTGTAAGCCCAGTGTTTCACAGCTGTGATTAGCATCCATCATTGATGTGGTTAATATGAGTAGCATACCTAGGGGTGGGGTGAGAGGGGCAACTGCCCCTGGGGCAAAGTTATGGGGGATTATCCAATCTTGATTTCTAATACAATATCAACTTTTGAAAGTCCTGTAGTGCTCAGTGTGTGGCCCAAACTGTAGCAACTGATGTTACATTCTCTTTTTTAACTAAAACCTGAGCACTGTAGCAATCTGTGTAGGCAGGGTGTAAACTGTAGCAATTGTTTGTTACATTTGTAGCAGCAGTCTGTTACAGTTTCTAAGAAGATTTTTTTTAAGTAAAACATGAGCACCATAGTGCTCTGTGCAGACAGGGTATAAACTGCAGCAATTGTTTGTTACATTTTTAGCAGCAAACAGTTTGCTATAGTTTATCAGAAGATTTTTTTTAACTAAAACTTGAGCACTGTAGTGCTCTGTGCAGGCAGGGTCTAAACTATAATACCTGTTTGCTACAAATATAACAAGCCGTTGCTGTAATTCATACCCTGCCTGCATGGAGCACTATGATGCTCAGTTTTTTAAGTTAATTTTTTTTCTTTCTGTTTTAATCTGTAGCAAACTGCTTTCTACAATGTAGCAAGTAGTTGCTACAGTTTAGACCACACACACACAGAGCACTAGAGTGCTCAGGTTTCACCACAAATGCTATGGAGGAGATTGGGGGCAGGGTACTAAAGTGGGACCTGAATGGCTGGCAGGAGGGAGGGAGGATGTTGTGCATCTGGCCATCTAGTTGGTGTGCCAGTAGAAGGACAGTCTGATTTTTGGAGGATACATGTATCTACAATAAGCTGATTACTACATTTTTGCCATCAGCTAACTACAGCAAGATGCTTTTTAATGTTGTTATTTTTTATTTTTGCTCTACACTTGAAGAGCTGAGTGGATGGGGCACTGGTTCATGCAGTTATCAAAGGCTACTGGTTGAGACAGATATGCTTCTGAATATACTATAATGTGAAAAAGCTACATCTCACTTATACTACCATTATGTACATGAATAAAAGGATATATAACTTATCTGAGTAGTATGTAAGTACTTGTGATCAACATACCTCTGTTTGTCTGCTTGTCAAGACACATTCCTTTTTACCCAGACATGTGAAGTGCACTATCTTTTCTGCAATGCACTGATGAGTTCATCTTTTCAACTGTACATTATCTCATACTTAAAGGCAGAGTACTCCTGTAGCACTCAAGTTGATGCAGTGTACTCCTAGAGAGTTCTTAGAAAGGTAGGTGTTCAAATCCTACAGTGACTGACTTGTATGCATGTGTCTCTACTGCTAGGTAGGAATATCTTTGCTCACATATCTGATGTGCATACTCTAGATTTTGTACTTAGGTAGGTGCATACTCAAGAGAAACATTTAAATGTGGAGAGGGCTCTCCCATCAATTTCTTCCTCTTTTAACACTAGCTATTGCTATACAAGAAATTAATGATGTCATCCTTTCAAAGTCCCCTATATCACTCTAGACTTTTCCTCTTGTGCTTGCATTTGATACTATGCACTCTAAATTTTGTAACTGCAGGCGGTTCTAGTCCTGCAGTGAGTAACTAATAAATGTGAGCGCATGCGTATCTTTAGTGTTTAGGTAGGAATGACATCAAGCACAGATAACGTGTACACTTCCACTCTGCCAGGGCTTCTCCATCAATTTTTCCCCTTTCAAAACAAACACTGCTTTTGCAACACACTGATGGTGATGCCATCCTTTCAAATGTACACTGTCTCAGTCTTGTAATCAGAATTCTTCTGTGATGCTTGTGGTTTATCCTATGCACTCAAGATTGTATATCTAGATAGGCAGGTGGTTCATGAGTAATTAGTATGTGTGTGTGTGTGTGTGTGTGTGTGTGTGTGTGTGTGTGTGTGTGTGTGTGTGTGTGTGTGTGTGTGTGTGTGTGTGTGTGTGTGGGTTTGTCTTTAGAGTCAGGTAGGAATTGCTTCACCCACAAATTTGATGTGTGCACTTCCACTTTGGAGAATCATTTACAGCAGAAGAGGGCTCCTCCAACTATTTCTTCCCCCATTCAATGCAAACAATTGTTCTGCAATACACTGAAGACATCATCCTGTCATATGTGCGCAATCTTACATTAAAATCAGATTTCTTCTGTGGCACTTGCAGTTGATAAAATGTATTCTAGAGTCTGTACTTAGGTAGATGCACAAATCCAGTAGTGAGTGACTAGTATGAGTGTGTGTGTGTGTGTGTGTGTGTGTGTGTGTGTGTGTGTGTGTGTGTGTGTGTGTGTGTGTGTGTTTCCAGTGCTAGGTAAGAATAGCTTCGACCACATATCTGATCTTTACCTTTATAGTGGGAGACAGCTCTCCTAATACTTTCATTCTCTTTTAGCACACATAGCTCCTTGGCCAATAAATGGTGATGTCATCCTTTCAAATGTGCTTTATCTACACTTGTAATCAAACTTCTTGTGTGGAGTTTGTGATTCATGGAATGTCCTCTAGGTTGTGACTTTAAATAAGTAGGCCGTTTGTATCAAGCCATGAATCCACAGACTCAGTTGTATCAGAATGTGTATGAATCTAATACACAGCTCTGTAGAGTGTGAAGCATGACAGGTCAGGGTTTGAATCTGTTAAGGTATGTTTGTTAGATAACTGTGACAAACAGGAGTGGCATAAGCAAATAAATGGTGATATGGCACAGGAATAGGGCCACATTGTTAGAACTCAGACTCCATGTTAGGAGATCCGTAACCATTCCAAAACAATAATGATACAATCCCTTCAAGGGTGTTCCTCATGCCACATCAGATATACTTTTCTCCATGGCATCATTAGTTGATGTACATCTCTCTGAGGCCTGAGGTCTGACCTCAGGCATGTGTTCAAGTCAGACAATGCTTAGGGGGATTATTTAGTTCCCCAAAAGTAATGTTCTGTATTCTATGACTTAAAAGAATCATTTACATACTGTATGCCTTTTATTATTTTGTTCAGATTATAGGGCTTTAAAGGCAATTATGGCTTATTTACGAGGCTCTTGACATGCATCATGCTGAAAAGGGGCCACAAAGTGTGAGTAGGTCTGTGTTATACTTTCTTGTGGTTTTGCTGTGGGTAGTAGTTGACATTGCAATCATTGCTGTACTTCCTTACGAAGATGCCCAGAAAAATGATGTAGTAGATGTTATTGCAATCATTTTTATGCTTCCTTATGAGAATGCCCAGTAACATGATGTAGTAGATGTGCATCATTTAGCACAAATCATATTAATCAAGCAATGTTGTGAGACAGTTCTTGTCATTTGTTCTTCTTTGCCAGACCTTAGAATTAGCGTCATGAAGGCTGGCTTTGCCAAACTTCATACAATGGAGTTATTAACCTATGGGCAGATGATAATTATTATAAACTAGTGTACAGTTGTATGTGAAATGAAAATTTTCAGCAGTTCACTTAATAATAGACATTGATATTTCATCTCTTTGTGATTTGTGTTAGAGCACTGTCATACATGTATTAATGTGTTCAACAAGACAGACTTCAGAGCAAACTGTGTTGTACAACATGATGCTATACCACATTCAGTGGTGTAGTTTGATAGACTTTTGTATTTCAACATGTATTGTGTGGCAGTTGCAGCAGGAAAGACGCATGTAATATGACTGATTACACATCACACAAATCCATTATAGATGAATAATATTAAAATGACAGGTGATAGATTTTCCCTGTAGCTGATGTCATTATACAATACTGCCAGCTTGGAAGTTTTTTTTTTGGGGGGGGGGCTAAGTCTTCTATGGGCTACCTATCCATTTGTAGTCTTTCTAACACACATACATACATCATATGCCTAGGGATATACTGGCATTCCTACATACGCAACCCAGTTGTCAAGAGATTGACTATAGATAGGTTTTGTCTTGATTTGTGTGCATGACGTATATGCCATATGACAATGTCCTTCATTTTGCAACTACATACATCGTATATATTTTATAGTTAGACAACTGTAAGCATGGATAGTTGCACACTACTCTGTAGATATGCTGGTCAAAGTGACAGTTCTGTATATGTAAGGAGAAAAACACCCTAAAACAGCTGAAGGTAGTTCCGTAGGCAAGTAAAACAACTAAAGCAGA
Source organism: Protopterus annectens (assembly GCF_019279795.1). NCBI lineage: Eukaryota > Metazoa > Chordata > Ceratodontiformes > Protopteridae > Protopterus > Protopterus annectens. The sequence continues at coordinate 1,591,975,262 of NC_056739.1, forward strand.
AAAAATCCTGGAATGAACCACCACGAACTAACAGCAACGTCCTTATTTATTGACAAATAAAACAAATAAATAAATACACAGGAGCTCTATTGTGTGATGAGCACTTTCAGCTATTCAGCCTTCATCAGATCTAATGAGAGAGCTCTAAACAATTAGTCAAAATACACAGTCCCAACCAATCATGTGCTTATTGCTTGGCAACTTCCTGTTCTTACTCGCAGTGGGAGTAAAACAGCTTAAAATGCAGTTATGGTATGAACTGACTACAAATGTAAATAAAGTTAATTTATCTTTAGACGTCTATTTTTTAAGGTTGGTTTTATTGGCACAATATTGTTGATGCCAGGATGCCTGTCAGCTCTAAGGTTTGCAATCCAATCTGTCTCTTGAACTTCAGTTAAGTTTTTAAGGTCACCACCACGAATATTGGATTTGATAAGATCCAGAACCATAAAAGTGAATGAATGTGTAGGAAGTTGTATGACACGATTCACTAAGGCATTCATGAATAGTTACTCGAACCTTGTATTAGCTCAATGGGAGAAGACCAAAGTTCTCAATGAAGTCAATCCATGGCTAAAAAACCTAAGGTTCTATGGTCGTTTTGTGGATGACGTGTTTATTTTATGGGATGGAAGAGTACAAGATCTGCTTGATTTCCAGCAATATTTAGCTGGAACAACTGATTTTCTTAGATTTACTGTCAATTATTCAAGAGAAGAAATTGACTTTTTAGATGTAAGGCTTATTTATCATGTAAATACAGGCATTGGCACCTCCATTTTTCGTAAAGAGACATGGAAGAATCATTATTTGCATAGGAACAGCATGCATCCCAATCACATCTTTAAGAATATCATGGAGAACCAAATCATTAGAACATCAAGGCTATGCATGAAGGATAGTGACTTGACTCAAGAAACTAGAGAGATACAGAGCTTCCTGAAAAAAAAAGAGGTTACGTGGAAAAAGAGACTGTTATGAAACCTGACAAGCTAAAAAGTATTAGGGGAACGAATGAATGTCCCTTTTTCAGACAGAAAGATGTGGCAAGACAAGTGAACAGATTTAATGGAAGTAATTCTGAAACTAAAAGTACTTTAAAATGCATGATGACTTGTAGCTCAGATTCTAAGCTGATCTGTGATACCATATGCAAATACTGGCCTGTATTAATAGAGGATGACAAGATCAGAGGGATAGTAGGAGAAGCACCAAAGTTTATCTATAAGAATAAAAAGAACTTAAAGAGGATGTTGTGTTTTAAGGATGGTGTTCCAAAAAGACCTGGTATTCAAGTACGCAAAAGTGGCACTTATAGATGTGGCAAATGGAAAGCATGTCCATATATAAACACTGGCAATTCCTTCACACATCCTATTTAGAATCATTCTTTCTATTTTAACGGATATGCCACATGTTTATCCCGAGATCTAGTTTATCTTGCCAACTGCCGAAAGTGCACAGCTTTCTACGTAGGTAAAACTAATCAACTATTCAAGGTCAGGATTATGCAACACCTACAAGATGTTCTGAAAGCAGATTCTAACAGTGCCTTAGCGAATCATGTCATACAACTTCCTACACATTCATTCACTTTTATGGTTCAGGATCTTATCAAATCCAATATTCATGGTGGTGACCTTGAAAACTTAACTGAAGTTTGAGAGACAGAGTGGATCATAAACCTTAGAGCTGACAGGCATCCTGGCATCAACAATATTGTGCCAATAAAACCAACCTTAAAAAATAGATGTTTAAAGATATATTAACTTTATTTACATTTGTAGTCAGTTCATACCATAACTGCATATTAAGCTGTTTTACTCCCACTGCGAGTAAGAACAGGAAGTTGCCAAGTAATAAGCGCATGATTGGTTGGGACTGTGTATTTTAACTAACTGTTTAGAGCTCTCTCATTAGATCTGATGAAGGCTGAATAGCCAAAAGCACTCATCACACAATAGAGCTCCTGTGTATTTATTTATTTGTTTTATTTTTCAATAAATAAGGACATTGCTTTTAGTTCATGGTGGTTCATTCCAGGATTTTGTCTGATTTAGTTCTGTATATGTGTGAGGTCCTTCTGGATTGCTGCACATAAATACATGGCATGTATGAACAGTCGCACTTTCTACCATTCACAACATGCAGGCTGATGATGCAAATTGTTTATAGAATTAATACTGCTATAGGAATGATTTTGCAGGTGTATATAGTTCTCCTCGGTATATCTCCTTGTTTACATGCGTGTACATTGCCATTACAACTTCATTATTGCTTCCTTCATAGATATGAGGTAAGCAAAGGGTTACAATTCTGTAATGTATGTATGGACTAACATAAGTGCAAGTTTATGTAAATTATTTCCTTTGTTTACTTTCACACTATACATAACAATGCCAGTGAAGTTCCATAACTATGCACCACCTGCAGTATATTCAATGTTCATAATGTACCTGCCTTCCTTGGCAACTATCACTCTACTTAACTTTAAATATATTTGTCTAAACATGGGCTAAACTCTTGGCTAGGCTTATAAGGGCCCCAAGGCCAGTAGCCTAGTAACCTCCTATGATCCTATGATGCTATAAATGGTTTACCTTTACAAAGCCAAATCACAGTGGTGCGATTGCTCATATGAGTGAATCGTAGCCACAAAAATGAAAACAGCGACAGTTTTAAATGTTCGAAAATCAGCAAATCGAAAAGCAGATTCGCTGATTTTTGAACATTAATGTCGAAAAAAAAATCTAATGTACACCCTCCACACCCCCCCTACTTTAATATTCTAACTTCGAGATCGCACTACAGTGGGGAAAGGGACCATTTTCCGATCCTCACTATAGTGCAATCTGCCCCAAAATGTCAAATGTGCAATGAGCAAATGTCAAGGGTGCATTCACTCATTGCACATTCAAACCTTTTTCTGTTCAGCGTTTGCAAACTTTGCAAACTGCCTTTCAGACAATTGCTGTTTGCCTGTGTGCAATCCGCACACATGAAGGTAAACCCCTATAAATTCACTCACTTTGTTATACTGTATTTGAGACCCCCTCATCTCCTTTGGTCAACATTTCCTTTTTTTATTCATGAAGCTGTGTCCCAGACTGGCCATGATTTCTTCTATAGTGAGCAATTATTATAACTACTGCTGTTTGTACAGTCCACTATCATTATATAACAATGCTTTCTTTTTTAAGCACTCTCGCTTTGTAGTTTTTATTCTTCAAGTTGAACTTGCCTTACATCTTGCCATTACTGTATGCTCACTTACTAAGTTTAAGCTTAATTACAAACTGTTGTTTATACTGTGTGCTCAAGCCAATCAGCATGTCACATGGCCACTAGCAGGTGTTCTGGCCACAAAAAGTGCTGTTCGATGTGCAGGGTTGCTTAGTGACTTACATATTTGATGAGCACTGCTGCTTTAGACACTAAGATGAATGATCATGCAGGCTTAGTTCGACATGTACACACTTGTTAATGAATCTGTGGGAATGTCTTGTGAACTGTTAAAAATGCATTTCCAATTGTTTCTTCCATTTCTCTTATGTAATTAGAGAGTTTGATAGAATGGTGTCATCCTGAAACAAAGATAAACAAATATAATGTGCTGTTTTTGATAACATACTTTGGCAAAATATGTCCAGGAGGAGAAGAAAAAACAGTCAGAACTAGTTTATACTTAGAAAAATATACAATATGCAGGAAATTAAAATGTAGGTGTATTTTGCTGTAATCTTATGACTGTAAGATTAATATATAATGTTTAAAAGATCAGCCTTCTAAAACTTTTCATGAAGGGTCAAGGGTTTAGAAACTCATCGGTACCCTTTCAGATTGATAACTGAAGCTCTTTGATTATTTAGTCCTTTTTATCAAATATGCATGCAATGCATTATCTGCTAATAAACAATGCAACTAGTTTGCTCTTATATGTCAAATGTTATTTCTTCTTATATTTTTTTCCTGGCAGTTTATGACACTCCAGATGGGATTTGGAACAGACTCCCCACAGACATCCTTCCTCTTTGTTTGTCTATCTGTGTATATGCTGGCCCTCCCTGGACAGCTCCCATCCCAGCATAACTGGAGATTCCTCACAGAATTAATGAACATCCAGCAGGGGGATCTGGATCTTGATGATCAACAGAGGTGGAAAAGTACTCAATAAAAATAAAGTATTGGGGATCCTGTTGGTGGTAATAATGTAGTATGATTGTTTTTATTGGCTGAGTATAATTTACTCTGACCCAGGGAAAATTTCCACTATAAAGGTAAAAAAATGCAAATTAAGTAAACAGGAAAAAGTCAGGTAGTATAGATATGTAGGTAGCTGAAGTAAAGTCATATTAAGGCTGAGGTACATACATACTTACAAGGAGGTAGCAGAAAATATGCCAGTGGGGTAACCGACAGTGGAACATTGGTTAGTTACAGATATCTACATAATGTAATTTTGGATTAGAAAAAAGTATTAAGTAAAACTGCCTAGAGTCTTATTAGCAACCTTTTGAAATGTCAGGACCCACTACAGTGAATTCTGTCGTGCTAAGCCTGAATGGCCAGATATCCAGACTTGCATATATCAAGTCTGAGGTTGTCATTCCTCCAAAAATTCCCTTTTCTCTGGGGTATGACAATCTTGAAGGTGGTGTGTGTGTATATATATATATATATATATATATATATATATATATATATATATATATATATAGATATATATATATATATATAAACAAAGTTACAAGCAAAAACCCCACAGCTGCAGGCAATAAAAGTCTCCTGATTTTAAACACAAATCCAGTGTAGAGTCAAATCCAGTAAAAACTCACAGCTGCAGGCAATAAAAGTCTCCAGATTTTAAACACAAATCCAGTGTAGAGTCAAATCCAGTAGAAAATAATGATCCAAAGGCGAAATAATATCAAAGATTTAATAAAAAGTGAGCGCTTTCGCGGTACACCTGACCGCTTCATCAGACTTTAAAACTGAATACAATACAGCAAGCTGTTTAAATACTATGGTTAAACAATCACAACTTTAAGCAGAATATTCATTAAGAATTAAAAGTGTATACACACACAAAAACACAATGATATTAAACATTCTAAAACACAGGGTTAAATTCAAACTCTTTTCAGTGTTTAAGTGCACGTGCTTTTAAGAAAGGTTTAATGGAAGCTTTATTATTTAAACCAGGTAGTTTGTCTGCTTTAAAGAACATTATCCATCTTTGTTCATTTGCTTCTGTAATGTTCTTTATGTCCCCTCCTCTCATGTTCTCATGTATAACATCCAGAACAAAGAATTTAAAGACATGTTCATTACCCTTTTCCATGACATATTGTGTTAATGCACTTTCTGATTTCTTGTTTTTAATATCCCTTAAGTGTTCCAATATTCTTTCTTTAAGGCTATGATTCATCTTACCTATATAAAACACATAGCATACAGGACAGGAACTAAAATAAATAATGTTTCTCATTGTGCAGTCTGCATAAAAATGTAATTCTATCCTTACATCTAGTTGGTGGTGTGTAAAGTGACTGCCACTAAAAATGTGTTTACATGCTAGGCAATTTCTACAGAAATATGTGCCTAACCTGTCAGAATATATAAATCTCTTATCACTGTAGGCCTTATAACACAAATGTCTCTTCAGTGACTTGTTATTACTAAAAGAAAAACTTGGTTGGGTTGTTAATTCATCCTTTAGTTCATCTATAGTACTCAAAATATTCCAATTTCTTTTTATTATAGTGCAAAAAGTGCCTATGTCATTGGAATATGGTAATGTTACTCTGAGAGAGTTGTTAATAGTACAATTATATGTTTCTAACCTCTTATTATTTTATTGTGTTTCTTCATGTTCACCATAATATGATTTACATCTAGTAGCCCTATCATCCCATGCATTACTTATGCAATTATCTATGTCTATTTCTTTATAACCTCTATCGAGGAATTTCTGTTTCAGGTCAAGCAGAGCTAGTTTAAGTTGTGAATCATCATTATACAAGCACATGACTCTATATACTTGTCTCTTAAGTACATTACGCTTTACGTGGTTAGGATGCATACTTTTATTATGTAGCAAGTTCTTCTTTCTCATGGGTTTTCTGTATAGGCTAGTTCTAATTCCTTGTAGTGCATCTTTATTCACTTTAACTTCTAAGAAATATATCTCTTGATTTGAATATTTGTAAGTGAATTTCAGAAAATTGGTGGTTTGATGTAAATATATAATAGATTCCTTTAATTTCTCTTCTGTATTATTCCATAGCATAAAAATATCATCCACAAAATGAATGTACCATTTTATGGCATCTTTATAGTTGTTGTTTTGGAGAATTTCATTCATTTCCAAATGTGCCAGGACCAGGTTGGCATAGCTGTTGGCACAAGGTGTGCTCATAGCTGCGCCAACCTTTTGTAGAAAGAATTCATTATCAAAGGTAAACATATCATTCTCCAAAATAATTTCTAATAATGCATATAATAGCCTAACTTTATTAGAGTTCATACCTTTTTGGGTCAGAAATGTTCTTATATTATCTATGCCCCAAGTATTAGGCATCACTGTAAAGAGCGATTCAATGTCTAAGGCCACAAACACGTATTCACCTTGTATATCTGACATTTTAGAATATAAATTCTGCATGAACATCTTTGTGTCTCTAAGCACAGTGTTACAACTTTCAAGAAAAGGGTGCAGATTTTTTTCTATAAATATAGACAGGGGCTCCGTAGCCCAGCCTCTACTAGAAACTATTGGTCGCATTGGTGGTATGGTAGAATGTTTATGTATTTTAGGTAGACCGCACATATTTGCTACCAATGGATATTCAACAGTAAAATATTTAAACAAATGTTCTGAAATCATACCTGTAATTAATAAATCAAACACCAAAAATGAAATTGTATCAATAATCCCTTTCACAGTGCTTCTAGAAATAGAAATATATGTGTTCTCGTCATATAAAAGACTCCGCATTTGTTGTAAATATAGATCTCTATCTAATACTACAACCCCCCCACACACACACACACACACACACACACACACACACCTTTGTCAGCAGGTCTAATTTCTATGCATGACATTTCCTTTAATTCATGCAGGGCCTGGTATTCCATTTGAGACATGTTAAAATAATTGGTTTTAGTACCTTTACAGAATACTTCCCTAATCTCATTTTCACATGCTTCTAGGAAAGTTTCTATAATAGAATGTGGAGGGGGGATGTACATGCTTGGTTTCTTAAAAACTTCATAACAGTTATTATTGCCTTTAAACATAGTATGCAGGGTAAACTTTCTATCAAACAATTTCAGTTCTCTCAATATGTCAACCATGTTTGCTTTCTGAGAAGGCATAAAGTTTTAACCTTTAGCCAGTAACAACATATGTGCCTCAGAAAGTAAAACAGAAGAAATATTTATGACTGAACCTGATTGTGTCATTTCCAGCTCTTCCCTTCCCCTGCTGGGTCGTTCACACTGTTCAGGCACTGAATTCTGCCCTTCCTTATACGGCTCCTTGATCGTTCCCTTAAAGGTAACAGATTTTTAAATAAAAGACTGTATAGGTAGGTTTCCCTTAAACCTTTCTTAAAGCACGTGCGCTTAAACACTGAAAAGAATTTGAATTTAACCCTGTGTTTTAGAATATTTAATATTACTGTGTTTTTGTGTGTGTATACACTTTTAATTCTTAATAAATATGTTGGTTAAAGTTGTGATTGGTTAACCATAGTATTTAAACAGCTTGCTGTATTGTATGTACTTTTAAAGTCTGATGAAGTGGTCAGGTGTACCACGAAAGCGCTCACTTTTTATTAAATCTTTGATATTATTTCGCCTTTGGATCATTATTTTCTATTGGATTTGACTCTACACTGGATTTGTGTTTAAAATCTGGAGACTTTTATTGCCTGCAGCTGTGAGTTTTTACTGGATTTGACTCTACACTGGATTTGTGTTTAAAATCAGGAGACTTTTATAGCCTGCAGATGTGAGTGACTGGGGTTTTTGCTTGCAACTTTGACTCATATTTTATTTCTCCTGTCACTTTATTTTGGTATTTGGAGTTTATAACTTTTTTCATACTATATATAAGCTTAAAATCCTGAAATATCGAATTTCAGAATCTCGAGCCCATAAAGTCGAATGGACGGAAATCGTGAACCTGGAAATGTCGAATCTGACAATGTTTAACCCGCAGTATGGATAGCGCATTAGGTGAGTGTTGTTTATTTCAGGGTTTTGGGGAGGGATTATGTGTTTGTGAGTGTGTTTGGACATTGTATGTGTGGGTTAGGGGAGGTATGCCAGAGTGTGAGTGTGTTAGGGTTGGGAGTGGTGGTGTTTGTATGTCTGCGATGTGTGTTTGTGTGGGGGTGTGTGGAATGTGTGGTGCTGGGTCACCTGTGTTATGGAGTGTAGTGCAACCTTGGAGTTAGTATATATTAGTAGGGGGTGGGGGGCGCAGGGGGGCATGCCCCCCTGCATATAGTAAGGGTAGGTGTGTGTGTTTGTTTAGTTGTGTGCATGTGTGTTGTATTGCTTTTTGTACAGGGTTGGGAGGTGTGTGTGTTTGTGTTTGTATGTGTTGTGTAGTGTGTGCTGTGTGTTTTCACGGTTTTGTGGTTTCAGGAGTTTGGGTTTCATGGTTTTGTGGTTTCAAGAGTTTGGGTTTCGCGGTTTTGTGGTTTCGGTTATTTGGATTTTCGACTTCATGGTCTCGAGATACTGAAATACGATATTTCAGTATTTCAAGATTATGAAGTGAATACAAATATATATAAAATATATATATATATATATATATATATATATATAAGAGTGCCTTTTTTAGGCAAGGCTCAAAAGTCAAACCCACCTCTGTAAACAGCACAAATAAAAAAATGAGGGTTATGCTACTCAATGCCAGGAGTTTAAATCTCAAAATGCACATGCTCGAAGCACTCCTCAGTATGGAGAACATCAACATCTGAGCAGTAACTGAAACCTAGTTCAAGGCTCCACAGAGCACCCCAGCACTACTGGGCTACAACTCCTACCACACATTTCTGCCACAGAACATGGACCGAAACACAAAAGGAGGGGGTGTATCCATATTCATCAAGGATACCTACACCTCCAGGTTAATGGTGCAGCATGATACCACCGAGATCATCGATGTGCAACTAACATCAGGCAAATCTGCAATGCAAATTGTGGCCTACTACAGATCACCCTCCATGACCCAGGACCACCACTCCGCCTTTCTGGAGACACTGGAAAACATGAAGTTCCTACCGAACACCCTGATATTGGGCAATTTCAATTACCCTACCGTTAACTGGGAAAACTACTCAAGTACAAACTCCCAGGTCCAGAGCTTCCTGGAATTTATCTACTCAAATGCCCTGGATCAGCTGGTAAACTCTCCTACCAGAGGTGAAAACATATTGCACCTTGTCATCACCAACATGGGCGACAGGTGTTCCACACTGGAGGTCAACCCGTCACTGGTTAGATCAGACCATAATTTAATCACTCTGGATGTCCACACCACACCACCACCTCCTACCAAGGAAACCACAGTGAAAAACTTTTCTCTAGCAAACTTCACCTTACTTAAGACAGAGGTGGTAAGTTTCACAGTCCCCACGCTAAAGGATAACAGTGTCCAAGATGCAGGAACCTTTACAAATGCACTCTATGAGCACGTACAAGGATGCATGGATCATGCCATCCCTAGCAAAACCAAGACTCACTCCCCTAAGAGAAGGAAACCAGTCTGGTGGACCCCTGCCATAAACAGGCTATACAATAGAAGGAGGAAACTAGTTCAGAAAAAAAGCAGATCCCAAGAAGGAAAGACATCCCTGATCAGTATCAGTAAGAAACTAAGGTCCCTCATAAAATCCTCCAAGGCTAACTTCGAAAGAAAAATAGCCAAGTATTCGAAAGGTAACCACAAATCCTTCTTTAGCTATGTCAAGAATCTAAGTGGCAACTCACAGATATGCTCTGAGCTAGTGCAAAATAGCACAAAATATACTGAACCCACTGATATTGCCAACATCCTAGCAGATAGATTCAGTGCAAACTTCACCCCCCTCTCACCCCCAAAAGGGCTCACAACAATACCGGAAAAGTGTAGTGTCCTGGAAATCACAGATGCACAGGTGAAAACAGCCCTTTCAAAAGCCAAAAGCACAGCGTCAATGGGGCCAGATAGTGTCCCAGGTTGTGTCTTGCACATACTACAGAATGAACTAACCCCCCCACTTAAACACACTGTTCAACCTCAGCCTCTCCACAGGCTACGTGCCCATAGAATGGCGCACAGCAATGGTTATTCCGCTCCACAAAGGAGGGGCCACAACTGACCCTGTAACTATTGCCCCATAAGCCTTACTAGCCTGGTCTGTAAGGCTATGGAGCGCATCATCATGGAACTGATTAACAAAGACATTGGGAACTTCCAAACACTTCACCTGACCCAGTTCGGCTTTGTTAAGAGCAGATCATGCCTACTAAACCTGGTTGACTTCTTTGAGACAGTCACCAAGGCCATAGATGAGGGGAAGGTAGTTCTCACAGCCTACCTTGACCTCGCCAAGGCTTTTGGCACCATTCCCCACTCGGGAATTATAGAAAAACTCACCAGCCTGAACATAAACCCCTACGTCACGAGATGGGTTGCCAACTGGCTTACAGGCAGAACTCACACGGTAAGAATAGCAGGCTCCAGGTCCGACTCTAAACCAGTCACAAGTGGTGTCCCACAAGGCTCGGTCCTGGGACCCCTACTGTTCAGCATATACTTCTCAGAAGTATAGGCAAACACAGGAGGATTATGGCTAACCAAGTTCGCCGATGACTGCAAACTGGGAGCCATAATTGACTCTCTGGCTGACACAGACATTCTCCAAAAGGGCCTTACTGAGATGGACACCTGGTGTCAAAGTCATGGTCTCAAACTAAATGCCAAAAAATGCATAGTCATCCCATTTGGGAAAAACAAAACACCCATGAATTACCACATAGGTGGCAGCCCCCTTAATACAGAAGAGGTAATAAGAGATCTGGGAACCCAGGTAGATATTAATCTCTCCTTTCACAATCATATTGCCAAAGTAGTTAGGAAATCCTTCTATGTAGCCCATCTAATTACTAAAGGGTTTGCATCTAGAAATAAAGAGGTTATAGTGCCCCTCTACTCGTCACTCATCAAACCCATCATAGAGTACAATGCCCCATTTAGGATGTACCTCACAAGACACTTCCAACAGCTGGAAAGACCACAAAAGTACCTCACCAAGAGGATTACTGGCTTCAAACATATGTCCTATGCAGCCCGACTGGAAAAACTCCAGCTGTACTCAGTTGCATATCGCTTACTCAGAGGTGATCTCTGCCTGACTTACAAAGCCATGTCCAACTCAGAATTGATGGACATGCTCCACCTAAAGAAATCAAAGTCACTGCGAGCCACTCGCTCTAGTGAGCTAAACCTCACCACAACAATAAATAGAACATGCTGTAGGGATAGATTCCTGTCACAGAGACTCCCCATTCTTTGGAACCAAATTCCTAACTATATTAGATGGAACCCCTCTCTAACACTCTTCAAGAGAACCCTTGACGAGTGGATGGGTAACAGAAAATACACCCCTGGGATCACTTCATTGGCTCTTCTTGACAGAGGCTCAGTTAATTAATCAATGGGGCGGCAAAAGCTGACAAACTCTGGCTAGGCTTATAAATGCCCTGGAGCAGATAGCCTAGTACCTACCTATGAACCTATGAACCTATATGTATCCTGTCATTGAGTATTGTAATTGCCAATAGACATAATTGCATAACATAACAGAACTGCTATGTAGAATAGAATACAGTTCTGCCTAGAATACTGTACATTACACAGTTATTGCCACAATATCCCACAATGCACACCATATTTGCACGGTAAGCCCACCTTTAACATGTTCATCTTACTTATACACCCATACATATGTCGACTGTTACAGTATATCGACATATACTATCCCCTGTTATAGCACATACTTGTTGGACCAATCCTGACATTGACAGCGGCTGGAAGCGAATTGGTGGGTTCCAAGCCCATATCATCCCTTATGGTGTATGTGGAGTTTGCCATGTGACCTACAGCAGTACACACATAGAATACTACAAGTATTGCTACTGCTCAACAATACATTGCTACAAGATAAGCTATTTCCGCTATATGCATTGATTACACTGTAATTCTTACAGTACAGGTACTACATACGCAGACATACTACATGTTATACATACCTTCTTAGTAATCGGAGGTGTTATTGACTGGTATAATACTCATTTTCAGTTCGTCTTTCTGTGTTTTGTACTGTCCTACAGGTAGGTACAGATGGTTTGAATGTGTGACAAGGCAACCTTTTATAGTTACAGATCGGTAACATGTGCTATCCCGGTGACCAATTGGTGTTCCTAAGTAGCTAATTACATGCACATCAGCTGCACTGCTACTGCCTTAGCCAATACCATGGCTACAGTGGAGTATAATTGAGTACTCCACTTGGGCGTTGTCCCTTTGCCTTACTTGTGAGGAAGACAGCGTGGAAGTGTTGTTTGGAATCTATTGCAACAGCTGTATGGAGATGAACAGTAATTTATTGTGTGTAATGCCTAGAGGATTTGGTCTAAATGCGAGTACTGCTGTTATATTTCAGAACATTGCTACTTGTGCAGAGTTTATCTGTACCTAATACTTCTGCATATGTTTCAGTTTGGCCAGGTTTTTTGACCAGCTCAAGGCTGCATAGCTATGCATATAATGTTAGGGGGTTTACAGTGTGCTTAGCAGACATATTTAGTTTGGTGTTACTGTGTATCATACTGTGCTGATAATCAGTACTCGGTAACATTTTCTGGTGTACGAACCTTTCAACCCTCTGAAACGGGATTAGTTCATACAAACCCTGTTACATCAGCAGATGTTCAATTGCATAATGGCAACTATTTCACATAGGGCCATGTTAGTGTGTCTGTGTCCAGGTATGTTAAGGTTTCAGCAGATGTTGTACAGTAGTTGAATAATTGGTTATGGTATGACAGTATGTATTGATGTAATTATTTTGGTTGTGGGGTAGATGTTGGTGGGTGTACATAGCACATGCAAGTGTGTAGGAACCCCTTTTATACAACGTCTATATGTGTGTGGATGTTCTTTCCCTATGTGAACACCTATCCCTTAGTGGACTAATACTATGGTAATTGCAGGCTGATTCATTAAGGCACTATTAAATGCTTCCTGTATAGCATGCAGGTACTGTTAGTCCTTGAATCCTTTTGGCAATACATTGGAATGTAATAAAGTTTTGCAAAATGAAAACTGTCTGTGTATTTCTGTCATGGATATTTGCAGTCATTGCATTTGTGTTGGTGATTGTGTCCATAGAACATATTTGTAATAGTGTATTGGCATATACTCTTCGTATGTTATGTTCATATTGTTTGGGGGGGGGGGGCGGAATGTGTGATTGCTATGGTCCATGTTAAACTCAGATATGACCACTTTGGATACTGTCTACAGACATGTATGTATGTATGTGTGTGTGTGTATATATGTGTGTGTGTGTGTGTGTGTGTGTATATGCATATAGATATATACATCATTGCATAGGTTTATCTGTACCTTCTTAGATGTGTAGATGGTTTTAACCTATCTATATATCTACATATATATGTAGACCTGTATATATCGCTTACACCTTTAATTGGGTACATGGCGGGTTGTCCTATTTCAACACATTCCTCCCTTTTGTGTTTTAGCCTGTCTGCATACACACCTGGGATAGGTACATTCCAGGTAGCTTAGTGTAAGGTTACTCTGATGATGGAGTACATGGTTGTGGGTTCTACTCCTGGAAGGTGTTATTATTTTACCTCTCAGAGTAGGCACTGGTAGGGAAAGTGTGAATAACGCACATTTACGAGGTTGTAAGCACATTTGCCCGTGGTCTGCGTGACGTTAAGCAAAGGTTAAACCTGTGAAGCACTTCTTCTTTTACTGTGTTTCAGCGCAGCTTACTGTCGTGCAAACCCATGGAAACCTGCTTACAACTGCTTAAGAGTGCTTTAATCAACCTGCATCCAACAGGTTTATTCTGGCCCTCAAAAATATCCTAACAGCCCTTGAACCCAGGACCATGAACACCACAGTCACTGACTTTACCACTAAGGCATCTGAGATATGTACAATTGTCCTGGTGTTTAGAGTATACATTGTACTGCAGACATTCCTCACTACTGAAAACAAATGTGACAGTCAGTTGGCATACATATGTCTGATACATGTTAATGTTCATATGTTTGTGAAATTAGGTGTTGCAATGTGACATGATAGGGTGTTTTATGAATGAGAAAGTTCCATGCTTTGTGTCCTTTTTATATTGTCCCCATACTCCATGTATACCCCTCCAGTTCACTTATTGGACATCCGACCCAGACCCTCCTTGATGCATGATTGCATTACCCATCATTCCTCCCCCACCCCAATCTTCACATACACAACAGCCACCCCTTCTATGGTGAATTAGGTTAATATTAATTGTTATAATACCAGAGCTGCATGTGTTTTGTGTACACTCCAATTTCTTTGGAGTGCTTCTGTGTTACGAAGTGTGTTCATAGCTGTTCATATATATATGGCTATTGATGTAACTGTATAATATAGCATATAAACTACTGTACATTACAATGTACTGTACATATGTACATGAAGTGACTGCCCCATTTGTGATCATTACAGTGAAATCCATATGGTATAAGGTGCAGTCTCAAGACCATGAAACATGTATACACTTTGGATGGCTTAGTGGTAAGTTCCCAAGGCTATAGTGTGCATGGTCCAGGGGTTGACACATGCGATGCTTTACAAATGTTTTTTACTGCAGAGTAAGGCTCATTTAAGCAGTTGTAAGCATGTTTAAAAGTGTTTGTGTGACATTATAGTGGCGGTTAAACACAGTTAAACTTTGTAATGTGTAACCTGTGCGTGCAAACACGGCCACATCTGCTAACTGCTCAGGATATATACATGTCAGTGAAGTAACATCTCTTTATGTGCTAACATAACATTACATTCTCTGTTGACTGTACTCTCCAGCACACATGGGTTTATATGGGTGTTTCGAAGGTTTATTATGCAGACGATTACACCTATATATGCAAGCTGTGGTTAAGGTATACTTTTGAACATGATAAACATCCCTGCCTGTATCAGGATTGGAACCTCGAATGCACAGATACTATGCAGATGCTGCAACCATTACATTGTTGACATTACCGTTGCTTCTGCCTATTTCTGATTTAAATGATTTTTATGTGTAAGCTAGGCTAAGCAAAGGGCGGAGGCCCCCAAACTCACTGAGCTACATGTACTCTTGAAATAACAACATATAACAAATGTACTGTGAGACAATACATTACATTCCTAACTACATTAGGTATAGCCCCTCACTGACACACTTCAAGGGAAACCTTGTTGTGTGAATGGGTAACAGACTATACACCCCTGGGATCATGTGTCCCAGAACCATACAACCAGGGGGTGGGGGAGCCTGTCCAGTTTGATAGCTGTGAGACCTGTTGGGAGAATTGAATGGTGTTGAATTGTCACATTAACATGCCCTCTTTAGATCACTAAGTGCCCCCATCACCCTCTACAACCCCTGTCTTCAACTGCTTCCAGCAACTCTGCCTGGAATTGCTTCATTGGCTATGCTTGACAGAGGCTCAATTACTTCATCAATGGTGCGGGGAAAGCCAACACACTGTAGCTATGCTTCTAATTGCCCTTGGGCAGATAGGTAGTAGGCTATATGTGAACCTCTAATGTGCAGGCCATCACAGCCATAATATGTGAATAAACAGACCTTCAGATCACAATATACAGTGAAAATTCACCATGTAGTCAGGAAACAGTTAAGTACAGCAAGAACATACAGAACACTGATACTTAGTCACTCCAAAAGCCTATCTTGGAAGCTAGAAGACTTGTATAAGTTTAAGGCTTTCTATTGCTTACCCATAGGTTACCTACAGGGGAGATGAAAAACAAGCACAGATGGGGAACATGCATGCAATGATACCATACCAGCCTATGTGTCAGCCTTAGACTTTGGTCTTCTGTCCAAGGCTATTGACGCCCCCATGGTGCCTTATTTAGGAAAGTCTCGAAGGTGAATACCAGCTCCATAAACAGCATAATAGCATATTCAATGTGGGTTATGCTACTGAATACCAGGGGTTGTGATCACAACATGCATGCACTCACAGCACTCCTCAGGATGGACAACATCAACATCTGTGCAGTAACTGACATCTGTCTTAAGGCTCCTGAGAGCACACCAGCACTACCAGACTACAACCCATACCACACATTTCAGCCACAGAACATGGACTGACAGAGATGGAGGGGCTGTATCCATATTCATCATGGAGACCTACACCTCCAGATTAGTGGGGCAGCATGATACCTCTGAGATCATCCATGTGCACCTAACATCACCCACAACTGCAATATAAACTGTGGCCTGCTACGGATCACCCTCCATGACCCAGGACTTCCACTCCACCTACCTGGAGACAGTGGAGAACATGACAGTCCTAATGCACACCCTGACATTGGTCGATGTCAACTACCATAGATTAACTGGGAAACTTACTCCGGTACTCACTTCCAGGCCCAGCGCTTCCTGGAATTTATCACCTCATATGCCCTGTATCAGGTGGTAACCTCCCTAACGTGGGGTGGAAACTACTAGAAGTGGTCATCACCAACATGGGAAACAGGTGCACCACAGCAGAGGTTAACCGGTCACTGGTTAGATCTGACCATGAACTATTCACTTTTTCCACACCCAAGCATCTCCCCCACCCACGGATACCACAGTGTATACCTTTCCTACAGCTAAATTTACACTAATAGTGACAGGGGTGGGGGGTTTCACAGCACCCACTCTAAGGGGAAACACTGCTCAAGATACAGACAGATTTACAAATGCAGTCTATAAGCACCTACACGGATGTATGGATCACTGGTAAACCAAGACTCACTCCTGCTAGGCAAGGACACCGGTCTGGTGGACCTCTGCAATAAACAAGCTATACTACAGAAGTAGGACAGTGTTCCAGACACACAGCAAATCCCACGAAGGGCAGACATCTGTGACCACTATTATTATGATTCATAGGTCCCTCATGACATCATCCAAGGCTAACATCAGCAGGAGAATACGCAAGGATTCGAAAGATAACCACAAAGCCTCTTTGGCTATGTCAAGGATCTACGTGGTGACACACAGATTTGCACTGTGCCAGTGAAATATAGCACAAATTATGCTGACCCTACTGATATCACCAACAGCCTTGCAGATACATTCAGTGCATACTTTACCCCCTAAAGAGCCCACAACACTACACGAAAGGTACAGTATCTGACACATCAGAGACACACAGGTGGAAATGGCCCTCTCTAACAGCAGAACACAGCATCAATGGTGGCAGATGTTGTCCCAGACTGCATCTTGCAAACTGTACAAGACAACCTGCCCCCCCATCTAATTAAGCTTTCCTACTTCAGCCTCTCCACAGGCTACATGCCCATACAATGGCGTGTGGCAACGGTTATTCCACTCCACCAAGGTGGAATCACAACTGACCATGGTAACATCCACCCCATAAGCCTGACTAGCCTGGTCTGAAGTGGTATGGTTCGCATCCTCATGGCACTCATTAACAAAGACATTGGTAATCTCTGAACATGTTACCCAGCCCAGGTCAGCTTGGTTGAGTGCAGTTCATGCCAAGACGTTAGATGATGGGGGAGGTGGTTCACACATACTACCTGGACCTCGCCAAGGCTTTTGACACCATAGCCCACTCAGGTTTTATTGACAAACACACCAGCCTGTACATACACCCATACATCACAGGTTGGATTGCCAACGGGCATACACACAGAACCCACATGGTATGACTAGCGGTCTCCAGGTCCAACTCTTGACCAGTCACGAAAGGTGTCCCACAGGACTCAGTCCTGGGAGCTCTACTGTTTGGCATATACGTCTCAGAGGTACAGGCAAACACAGGTGGACTACAGCAGACCATGTTTGGCAATGATTGTGAACTGGGAGCCATGATTGATAGTCCAGCTGAAACAGACATCCCTCAAGGGGCCTAATGGAGAATGTCACAGGGTGCTAATGACATGGCCTCCAACCAAGTGCCACTAAATGTGTGGTCATTCCATTGTGGAATTGGCACCCACATATTAACACATAAGTGGCAGCCACTCTAATATGGATGAGGTAATGGGGTATCTGGGGACTAAGGTAGATAGTGATCTCCACTTTGACAATCATATTTCCACAGTAGTTAGGACATCCTTCTATGTAGGCCATCTGATTACTAAAGGATTCCCATATAGACATACTGGGGTTATAGTGTCCCTTTACTCATCACTCATCAGTCCCATCATAGGGTATAATAACCCATGTGGGATGTACCTCAGAAGACACTTCCAACAGCTGGAGGGTGCAGCCAGACTGAATAAACTCCTGCTTTACTCAGTAGCATCTCGTTTACCCAGAGATGATCTCTGTTGGCCAACACAGCCATGTCAAACTCAGGCTTGATGGATATGCTCCACCTATGGGAATCCATGTCACAGTGAGCCACACACTGTAGTGAGCTGTACCATGCCACAACAATAACTGGAAGATGCTGGAAGGACAGCTTCCTGTCACAGACTCACCCCATACTTTGGAACAACATCCCTAACTACATTATACAGAGCCCCTCACTAACACTCTGCAAGAGAAACCTTGAAGAGTGGATGAGGAACAGTAGATGCACCCCAGGGATCTGGCCACTGGCTCTGCTCCACAGAGGGACAGTTAATGAATCAATGGGGTGGCAAAAGCTGACACATTTTGGCTTGGCTTATGAATGGCCTCTGGCAGTTGGTCAAGTACCTACCTATGACTCTATACATACAGTATCTGCATATGCTGATAGCTTACTTTACTGTTCAGGTGTTGACTTACCTTGTGCCAATGGCAGTTGTGTGTGCAATAGTTGAGGGCTGCCTATGTTGGATGCACACAGTAGACTGCCTATACATGACAATTTACAGGTAGTCTTGTGTGTGTGCCATCCATTTTTACTGTGTGTGCAGGTGGAGAAAGGTGTCAGTCCCTAGGTGCCTACACTGTCAGTGTGTGTGCTATATGTTCCCTCTTTGCCAAGGCATGGGCATCCTGGGCATGCCTCCATCTGCCTACTGGAGCTGGCTCAGGGTGTTCATGGTCTGAGTACCTCTGTGCCTGTGGGGCCCTTGGAAATGGTGGTGGGCTGTGAGGGCATTCACCATTCTGTCCCAGCTGCAGCTGTTTCCGTAGGACCATATTGTGTAGCATGGCAGACACTATAAAGATGTGGGCACATGGGCCAAGAGAGTACTGCAAGGCTCCACCAGCTATGTCCAAGTAACAGAACTGTGATTTCAGCATCCCAAACACACGCTCTATGATGATTCTGGTTTGTGCGTGTGCCTCATTATGGCGATCCTGCATGGGTGTGTATGCATTTCTGATTGGAGTCATCCATGGTTCCAGTGCATAGCCAGCATCCCCCACCAGGTGGCCATTTGGGATGTCCCCCCTGGCAAATGACCGATAGCTTCCAGGGCTGCCAGCACACACATCCATGATAATGGCCTGAGCATTGCACATGACCTGGCAGTTGATAAAGGGGTATCCCTTGCGGTTTATATAGTGCCTACCCTGCTCACTGGGTGGTGACTTCATGTGTATTTTCATGCAGTCTATTGCACCCAGTACCTCCAGGTATTCTGCCACATGGTGGAAGAGACGCATATTGCTGGCCAACTCCTCCTGCGTTCGGGTGAAGTATATGTGCTCATTGGCATATGGTAACATGGCATCCATGAACTGGTGTAGTACCCTGGATGCTGATGCCTGTGAGATCCTCATGATATCCCCAGTTGGTCTTTGAAAAATACCTGTAGCTAGTATTCTCAGGTTTACACATACCTTCATATCCACTGGGATGGGTTCCCCTCTGTTTGTTCTGGCTCTGATGCATGGCTGGTACAGCTCCACAGGTTGCTGTAGGATGTCCCTGTCCATCCTGTAATGCTCTGTTATTGCCAGATCATGTAGCCCCTGGTAGGTTACCCTGGGTCTGAACACTCTCCTCCTCCTCTGGTGCCTGAGGTGGTCATGTGCATCATCCTCCACACCACCTTCAGTCTCCAACACATGCTGGTGGATCAAAGCTATGGCAGCCCCTAACATGTACACAATAAAAGTTCCCCATCTGTATACACCACTGGCGCAGAATGTATGAGAATACACAAATGTGTGTGAGGTGCTTTCACACTTTATAGTATTGTGCTATGGATGTTGCTGATGTCAGTGGGTGTGTATGAGCTATTCTAGCTGCAGTGTGTCTTAATTATGGGTTTTGCAATGAGTACTGCAAGTGTGGGGCCTTTATTGTGGAGATCTACTTGCCTGCTTTGATTAATCTGTTGCCCTTTAATTCACTTTTAGACCTGGATCCCCTCCCATTATCAGGCATGCATCCACCTGCCATCTTTCTTGTTTTGTACTTTCCCTACCCAGTCATGGCAAAATATGCCATGTAGCTGATATACTGCATATCGGCTTTGTTCTGCTTTGACAATTTACTGTTTTCTTTGCAGTACAGCCCCTCCTCTTCCCTGTTCTGCAGGTAGCTGCTTGCAGCCTTGTTAGCTGTTGTCAATGGCCCACTGTAGGCTCCTAGGTGTTAATTAGTCATTTGTACTCCAATTTCACTGCTGCAGCATTGCCTTATTTCTTTCCTATATCCTTCCTGTTTCAGCTGCAGTGCGTGCCACGCATACCCGTTTATGGGTTAATGCGCATTTTCATCTCCGTTCACATGCATACTTGGTTATCTTGTGTACTCTCAGCTAAGCATAGCTATTGGCCAATTCGACATACCCCTATCCTGCAGCTTTGCCTAGCTAGGGGCAGACCAGTTTAGCAATGCTCCAATGTGCTTACAGCAATGGCGACACACCCCTCTCTTGATGTCATTTTTATCTCAAGGGAACACCTCGGTGTTATAATGCTACACTGTGAGGTGCATCCTTACACCTGCATGGCATTGCCTACTAATTCCTAGCCACTGTGCATAACACTGTCACTGCCCCTTAGCAACCCTTGTGCCATAAGTATGGTGTAGCATGCCTGCCATTGACTATTATGTGGAAATTGTGATATGTGTTTCATTGCGGTTTTATTCTATATTTTTATATATTCCTTGCGATCCCCTTTGCGCACCTCTGCCCTGTGCTTCCACGTTGCGATAGTGCGACTATATATATTAAATGTTAATTTTATATTTTGTACAAGTTTTTTTTATGCCAATGGCTATATATTTAGCCATTGGCATATATTAACAATATAATACATGTGTTTGGTCGGCTGTCATGGTACCGATTTTATGTTTGCAAAAATGTAAACCATTTTCTACGGTTTACATTTCTGCATGCTTACACTATGCCTGCACCACTTCCTGTATCACTACATACCTTCATTTGCATGCTACACATGGGGTAATTAGAATACAAGGCTCGGGAGTTGTGCGGGCATAGTGTACGTAGGTAATGCACGTGGAAACAGCTCGTACCTGAATCGCTCGGCGGCCATATTTGGTGTTAGAATGCTGACGCTATGCCTGCACCTGGTGTAAATTTCATGAATCCCGGACTATAACTTCCAGAAGATAATTTTTTTAAATTATGAGATGAAAAAGACTGAATCTCTGAATTATCTAACTTCCTGTAAAGTTGCTTTGCAACCTTCTGTAACTTTTTCCAACATTTGCCACAGGGCTGTGCTTATGTTAGATGGAGTGATGAGTTGTATGGCAGAATTACACAGCACATCAACAAGTAGTGCCTTTTTTCATAAGTATGAGATAGGCAAACATTATGATTACATCTGATTATAGCTTACAATTTCTAATTCATAACATTCTCTCCAAAATCCACTGCAGTCTGTACAAAATAACAGCAGGAATAAATACATGCAAACCTTGGGAGCATTTGTAATCCTAGTACTAGCACAAGCCTTAAAACAAACTGTATACGGGGTATATGTATAGTGTTAGTGGCTCAACAGAGACCACACTCACCTTTGGTGCAGAAGTCAGTGGGTTCTATTTCCACAACAGATAGATGTATTGCTGCATATGGGGGGAGGGGTACTCTGCTCCTCAATGTGCTGTCCTTCAGATGAAACATTTACCCAAGGTCTCATCTGCATGAGTTGGTGTAGCTATTGTGGATATAACAGATGCTACAGCAGCTACAGAAAAGAGTAGATGTCCTTTATTTAATACAGCATAGAAAATATTTACATTTTTATAAAAATATACACATTTACAAGCACACACACAAATACACAATTCTGTTGTTTTTAATCTTTATTTTACTAGTTATTATTTTATAAAACATCCTCATTGTTATTCTTCCATAACTTATCCCCATCCATCTTACACAACCATAATCTAATTTTTCACAGCATATCTGCCAAAATCCATTTCCCATTAAACAAAGTTTCATTCAGTCTTTCATTCCAAATAATATGTTACATAAAATAAATTATTTACATTTCTCACATATTCTTACATAAAATAAATTATTTACATTTCTCACATATTCTTTCTTCTTGTTCTTAAAATAAAAATATCAATACATAATCATATTCATGTCTGTATTGTTTATCATTAATAGTTAATTTTTTTTCTCCACACTTTTTCCAGAGTTTCACCACTCTTTTACCTTTCAAAAAACATGCTCTGTTTTCTGTTCCATCCCATAAAATTAACACACTCTTTCAACTTTCTTTTATATAGCATATTCCCCTTTACTGGTAAATTATTTATTACCAGCTTCCATTGGAAATCCTGACACTCGATTATCTTGGTACACAACTTTTTCCTAACTTTAATGGTTTAATCCCTTCATCTGGCAAATTTTCCCATGGATTTATATAATATGATTGTTTAGTCACATAATTATAACACATCCTTTTATCCTTCTCTCTATCATTAATTTATATTTTCCATGTTAGTATTTTTCCTTGATAATTTTTAATTTCATCATTTACGTATTTTCCCTTTTTCTTATTCTCACCATCTTCTGGAAGATTTTGTACTTACATTTAAACATTCTAACTATTTATTTCTCATTCTACTCCTTTACCCACTTTAACACTCTATACAAGTTTAAGGAAGCAGAATAAACAACTGGATTAGTAACCCTAACCCCCCTTCATCTTCACTCATATACAACACATCACTTTTCACCTGGTTTAATCTTGAAACCCATATGAAAGAAAATACCAATTGCACAATTCCCTTTTCATATTTTTCAAGAATAATATAAACATTTGACATATATGCTATTTCCCCCAATAATATGGAATTCATCAGATAAACCCTTTTCCTTAATAATCTATAAATCCTCCAAAGAAGACAAATGTCTTTAATTTCTTTTATTAAACCCTTATGTTGCATCATAACTACATATTTTTTTCTAAAATTTTGTTCCTAGCAAAGACAATTCATTGAAAAATACACACCCCCAATTTTCACCACCATCAAAACGCTAACTTTTATCTTTATTCAAAGTCATTCCCATTTCTTTTAAACATCCATTCAGACAAATCAACACTTCCTGGATCCATATTTGTCTTAGCATCTACATTTATTTCTTCTGTATATGTCAAAAGTAATGGAATCACCATCTCTTCTTCTATGACACATCTAGTATCTTTCATTTTAAAATCCATTTCACTCACAATCACATTCACTACCAATCCAAACAACATTCTACTCATGGGCTATCCTTGTCTTAGACCAGACTTCATGCATTTTCTTTACTCAGCCACCCATTCACTTACACTCTCACTCTATTATTTTGATATCATTACATAAACACTCTTCTAATTCTATTACTTATTCCATACTTCTCCATAACATCCCCCAAAACCTCATGCTCTACTGTATCAGATGCTTTGCTAGTATCACCTACCATAAGTTTCACATCCTTCCTTTTTATATTATTCACAATTTCTCTCAAAAACAAGAACAATTCTTGACATCCCTTCCCTTATACGCCATATAAACTTTCATCTGTAATATCTCACATCCTTCCTTTCATTCTCCTTTGTATTATTCTCATTAAAATATAATCTGTGTTATTTACGATGATGGGTCCTCATTTTTTTGTTATTTTATACATCTTTGTTCCATATACATTTTAATATCCTACTATATAACTGAAAGTACTCTAAAATTCTTACGTTTCCTTCTTTATAAGTTTAGGGGAATATTTTTAAATTTTAATTTTCTCATTTTTACTGTCTTCCCAATTGAATATTTTTTTCTGTATTTATTTACAAATAATCATCAAACATCAGAAACACATTTTTTCATTAGTTAGTTAGTATCATTTCTTTCTTTTGATCTTTCTTCCTGTATACATTCTCTTACCTCATTTCCCCTACATATTTTTTTCATCTTCACCTAATTCACTCTGTTAATATTTTTCTTCTTCTACAGTTTCTTCTTCACCTATTTCACTTGTCCCCAGCATCTTATTGTATTTCCTTATATATGACTTCTTCCCTTTACCTTCTTTTTCATTATTTACTGTTTGCTCTTAACAATCTATCTGAAAGTGCCCCATTTTTACACAACCTGCATTCAAGCACACACTTTCTTGTATGTCCTTTCTCTTACACTATTTACTTTGTACCATGTAACAATCCTTAATTAAAAGAGAAAAGTCCTTGCAAATCAAACATGATTTAGGCTGGCTAGCATATCTTAATGTCCCTCTTATGACTAACCATAAAAATAACACTTGGTAAGAGTTTTGCCATGTTTTTTTTCACATTTCAAAACAGCTTCCAACCCCTACCTTGCATTCCATAAGATTCTCTAATTTCTAACTTTCACAATATTATCAACAGTTTCATAGAGATCATGCATGCATTTTTTAACATCATCTTCCAGTTCATCAATTGTAAATTTGTGTTTTTTTATTTAAGTATTTTTTTAACATTTAAGTTAAGGTACAGGAAAACAAACACTTGTTCCAACCTAAAATGTTCTTTTTGTGACACAATTCCAGAAATTTCATCAAAAGTCCATCAGTTTCAAATGTAAAGTCACAAAAAGTCTCTGTTACAAAATGCATCAAATACCAATTTTCTTGAACTTTAAACCCGAGAACAGTTATAAAATTGTCCTGTACATAATAGCTATTTATTACAGTGTCATTTTTTTGTTCTTATTCTCTCAATAGGTCTTGTCTTCTTTTCAAAATCAGTTTTACTTATAGTTTGTTGCTGTTGTCCTTATTTGTCAAATGTCACTTCTGCATATGTTTTAGTTACTACATTATCTGCTCCCAGAAAACTTGAGACCTTTTCAGTTTGTTGCTGCTTTCCACTTTTACTTTCTGTCACAACTGCATAAGTTTTAAATGCTGCACTCTCTGTTGTCATTTCACTTGGTTCCATTTCCCCATTACCATCCTCAGGAATTCCAGAAAGGTTAACTGCCATCTCACCACATGAAATAGTAGAATTGTCACTTGGATCATTTTGCTCATTTATTTTTAACAGAACTTCATCTGCAAGTCCTATTGACACTTCAACATGCTAGGTTACTTCATTACCATGGGGACAGCTAAACACTGCTTGTTTGCAATTTTCACCACACTATAATCCATATTGAATACATTTTTCTCCAAATTCTCACTTTCCATTTCCAAACTCTCCATAGTTTTCCTCTCTTCCTCCTCCATGGTACTGCTGTTTCCTTTAAGCCTCTTTCTTGATGCTGTAGGCACCCTCTGCCACCACCGAGAAGCTCCAATGAATGGGGGTCCTTTATTAATATATATATATATATATATAGATATATATATATATATATATATATATATATATATATATATATACACACACACACACACACACACACACACACACACACACACACACACACACAAAAGAACTTTCATTAAAAAAAATATTTGCATATTTACAAATATTTACAGATCTACACATATACATATAGATAGATAGATAGACAGATAGATAGATATACAAATCTCTGTATACATATTCAGAATTTCCTTTACAGTCATATTAAATTTTTATACCTATTAGACTCTAAATCCCTTTTTCAAAACCACCATCTGATTTCACTTTTGTTGATAAAGTCCATTTACCATTAAACATAACTTTGTTTATTCTTTCAATCCATATAACCCATTTAACATAAAATAACTTTTTATTTATTCTTTTAACATATCCTTTACTTATTTTCTCATAATATCCATATTTAATTATATCCATGGTTCTTTTATTCATTACGTTTATATCTTTGAAAAAAAATTCTTTACATAGTTTTCCATGTAACCTTTTCACTATTTTGCATTTCAAAAACACGTTCCATAGTTTCTTCTTCTTGACAATGTAAGCATATTCTATCACTTTTCTATTTATATGGCAGATTTCCTTTTACTAGCAATTTATTTATTACCAGTCTCCACAAAAAATCTTGACATTCTACTTGCTGATTACATCATTTGCTTCTTATTTTATATAGCTTTAGTTTTTGCATGTTAGATTTTCCCATGGTTTTATATAGTAATGTTTTATCATTACGTTCTTATACCTTACTTTCCTATATTTTTCATTATCATATCAATTTTGTTTTATTTTCTACAAAAATATTTTTCTTAGTAATATTTTATTTCTTCATTTATACACTCTTTTTCACTTTTACTCTTTTTTACCATATCCCAAAATTTATATTCACATTTACACAATTTTACTTCTAATCTATCATATTTTTTCATTTATCCACTTTAGCACTTTGTACAAATTCAATGAAGCAGCATATACCACTGGGCTAATTAACTCTAACCCCCTTCTTCTTTATTTACATACAAAACTCATCTTTTTTACTGGGTATAATCTAGAACACATATAAATAAAATATATTTGCAATAATTCCATTTTGAATACAATTCCAGTCTCACATAGACTTGCCACGACAGCAAACCAAACACATAAACACACAAAAACATATTCAGAGGCTCTAAATAAAAATCTGCCTAAGCAGCAGAGACTTCCAAAGCAGACACCCAAGCAACCGCTACCCCAAAACAAAACACGTGCAACACATAGCTCACAAAGCCAGTGTGCCGAACAGTCACAGCCCTTAAGGCTAAACAACACACCTGATACACTTAAGTGACTCTATTGTCAGGCACAGTGACGTCCCGCTCACCAGGCTGAACAAGGAGAAGGTCACGGTGAGCTGCCTGTCGGGCGCTAGGATCTGCCACATAACACAAGCACTCAGGTCACTCCAAGGCAAGTACAAATATGACTCAGTCATTGTCCATGCTGGTGTGAATGATCTGAGACGTACCTCCATGGACTACATGAAAAGAGACATAGAGGAGCTCACTGAGCATGTAGCCCAGGCCGGTATGACCCTGACCTTGAGTAGCATCTTACCCTCACCAAGAATGATGCCACAATATGAAGACAAGATGATCAATTTCAACAATTGGCTTAAGTATTGGTGTCATTCAAAAGGGATCCAATGCCTGTCAGCCTGGGATGACATGCTCGACAAGCCATGATGCTTCGCTAGGGACGGCTTGCACCTGTCACCCCTGGGCTTTTGGATATTGGCAAAAGCTCTTGCTACCCCCATAGTGCCTTTTTTAGGCAAGGCTCAAAAGACAAGCCCACCTCCATAGGTATCACAAGGGATAAGAAACTAAGAGTAATGCTACTCAACGCCAGAAGTCTAAACCTCAAGATGCACGCACTCGAAACGCTCCTTAGCATGGAGAACATCGATATCTGTGCAGTAACAGAAACCTCGTTCAAGGCTCCTGAGAGCACCCCAGCACTACCAGGTTATACCTCATACCATGCTTTTCGGCCCCAAAACTTGGACCGAACCACAAAAGGAGGGGTTGTATCAATATTCGTCAAAGATACCCACACCTCCAGGTTGGTGGCACAGCACGAAGCATCAGAGACTATCCATGTACAACTAACAGTGGGTAAAACTGCCTTCCAGTTTATAGCCTGCTACAGACCACCCTACCAAACCCAGGATCCCCACTCGGCCTTCCTAAGAACACTGGAAAATATGAAGGTCTCTCAAACACCATTATATTGGTCGACTTCAACTACCCAAACATAGACTGGGAGCATTACTCTAGCTCTAACACCCTAGCCCAAAGGTTCCTAGAATTTATAAACTCAAATGCTATGGAACAACTTGTTACCACTCCCGCAAGAGGGGAAAACATACTGGACCTGATCATCACCAACATGGGGACTCTATGCTCCAGACCAGAAGTGTATCCCTCACTGGTAAGATCAGACCATAAACTAATCACACTGGATATTCATATCCCGACCCCACCCCCTACCCAGAAAACCACAGTGAAAAACTTCTCTAAAGCAAATTTCACACTCCTCAAAACCGAGGTGGAATCCTTCAAAGCCCCCGGGCCTGTGGAAAATATGGCCCAGACCGCAGAATCCTTTATAAACGCATTCTATGAACACCTTCAGAAATGCATGGATCATGCAATCCCAAATAAAACCAAGACCCAATCCTCCAAAGGCAGACGTCCTGTCTGGTGGACCCCAGCCATAAACAAACTATACAATAGAAGGCGGAAGCTACTACATGATAGAGCAAAATCCCAAAAAGGGAAGGCATCTCTGATCAGTATTAGCAAAAAACTACAGGCTCTCATAAAATCGTCTAAGGCCAGCTTCGAGAGAAAAATTGCACAGGACACTAAGGATAATCACAAGGCTTTCTTTAGTTATGTTAGGAACCTGGGTGGGAATTCCCAGATATGCTCAGAATTAGTCCAAAATGACAAAAAATACACCGAACCCACAGACATTGCCAACATCCTAGCTGACAGGTTCAGTGCAAACTCCCCCCCCCTACCAAAAGGGCAAATATCTATCCCAGCAGAGTGCTGCCCCCCTGACATCTCAGATGCTCAGGTAAGAGCCACCCTCTCCAAAGCAAAAAACACAGCATCAATGGGACCAGACTGTGGCCCGAGCTGCGTCCTACATGAACTCCAAGAAGAGTTAAACCCAAACATAAAACTACTGTTCAATCTCAGCCTTACTACAGGATATGTACCCAAAGAGTGGCGTACAGCAACAGTGGTCCCTCTCCACAAAGGTGGTGCCTCAACAGATCCTGGAAACTATCACCCCATAAGCCTGATTAGCTTGGTCTGCAAAGCTATGGAGAGG
Organism: Protopterus annectens; assembly: GCF_019279795.1. Taxonomy (NCBI): domain Eukaryota; kingdom Metazoa; phylum Chordata; order Ceratodontiformes; family Protopteridae; genus Protopterus; species Protopterus annectens. The sequence goes on from NC_056739.1 coordinate 1,592,004,742, forward strand.
ATCATCATGGACCTCATAAATAAAGATATTGGGGACCTACAGGCACTGGATCCTACCCAGTTAGGCTTTGTTAAGGGCAGATCCTGCCTCTTAAACCTGGTTGATTTCTTTGAAACAGTCACCAAGGCCATTGATGAGGGGAAGGTGGTCCCCACAGCCTACCTGGACCTCACAAAAGCCTTCAATAGAATACCACCCTCGGGCATTATAGATAAGCTCACCAGCTTAAATATAAACCCCTATGTCACTAGATGGGTTGCAAACTGGCTCAAGGACAGAACCCACATGGTTAGAATTGCTGGAGCCATGTCAGACTCCAAACCAGTTACAAGTGGCATCCCACAAGGCTCAGTCCTGGGACCTCTCTTGTTCCGTATATATTTCTCGGAGGTACAGGCCAACACGGAAGGACTGTGGCTGACCAAGTTCGCAGATGACTGCAAACTGGGCACCATAATCGACTCTCCAGCAGACACAAGCATCCTCCAAAAGGGCCTCATAGAAACAGACAACTGGTGCCAGAGCCATGGCCTCAAGCTAAATGCCAAAAGTGTATAGTCATCCCCTTTGGCAAAACAAAGTGCCCACAAATTACCACATAGGTGGTAATCTATTAAGTACAGAAGAAGTAATTAGGGACCTGGGGACCCAAGTTGATAGCAATCTCTCATTTGACAACCACGTGGCCAAAGTGGTTAGAAAAACATTTTATATAGCCCACCTAATCATGAAGGGATTCACATCTAGATCAGGGGAGGTCATCGTGCCTCTTTCCTCATCCCTCATCAGGCCCATAATTGAGTACAATGCCCCTTTTGGGATGTACCTTACCAGACACCTGCAGCAACTGGAAAGACCCCAAAAGTACCTCACCAAGAGGATCAAAGGGCTCAAACAGATGCCATATGCTGCCCAGTTAAAGAAACTCCAGCTCTACTCAGTGACATACCACCTGCTCAGAGGTGATCTGTGCTTGACGTATAAAGCCATGTCCAACCCGGAATTAATGGACATGCTGCACCTCAGAAAATCCAAATCCCATCAAGCTACGCGCTCGAGAGACTTGAACCTCAGCACTGAAATAAATAGGACATGCTGGAGGGACAGGTTCATAACCCAGAGGCTCCCTTCACTCTGGAATAAAATCCCAGTCCAGGTTAGGCAGAGTCCCTCATTGACTCTCTTCAAGAGGAATCTTGATGAGTGGATGGGAGATCGTAGGTTTACCCCGGGTATCACTTCTGTGTCACTGTTAGACAGAGGCACAGTATACTAACCTCAAAAAAGGGCATAGCAAAATTAATTTAAAATGGGTGGCGAAAGCCAAACACTCTGGCTAGGCTTATAAATGCCCTAGGGCAGATAGCCTAGTATGAACCTATGAACCTAATACTACTAGCAACATAAATATATTTGCTAAGTAGCTATTTTTGCCATCAGTACCGAATTTATCATTTTTCTGAATGATAATTTATATGTTTTCCAGAAAAGACAGAATTGCTTCATTTCTTCTGTTGTTTTTCACATTGAAATCTAATTACATCTTTATCCCCAAATGTTATACCTAACACAGAAATTTCATTCATTGTAAAATGTATACTCCCTTTCTTTGCTATATTACCTAAACATTTACTTTTCTCTTTATTTTTAAAGGCACTGGTATCACCTCTAGATACTCATTTGTGCAAATTATTACCTCTTTTATCCCTTTTTTGTGATTATTATGTCATCTGCATATCATATGTTAAAAGAACTGGAATTCTTAACCCTTCAGGTGTTATAGACCCCACCTCCTTCATTTTGCAATTGATTTAACATGCTTTCACATTCATAACTAATGCAAAGGGTATATAACTAATTGGATATCCCTCTCTTACACTACTCTTCAGATATACCTCTTCGCTTAAATAGCCATTTACAAGTATTTTTACGTTATTATTACTATACACTGACAGACATAGTTTCCTAACTTTATCACTTATATTATATTCTTTCATTATTATCCATAAGATTTCAAGTCCAATTGTGTCAAATACCTTATTAAGGTCTCCTATCAGTTTTTTGCTTCTTCTCCTCTATTCATAATATCCACAATTTGTCGGTCATTAATAATCCTTGACAACCCTTCCTCTTTATACTATATATAATATTTTCTCCTAATATTTTCCAATTTTGTTTCAAATCTCTTTTGTATTATTTTCATAAAGATCTTATATTTCTTATTATTCAATACTATCAGTCTCCAATTTTAATTGTTTTCTATTTTACTTGTTCCATATGAATTTAAGTATTACACTACAAAATTCTTCATTTAACCGTTCGTTCAACATCTTTAAAACATATTTTTTGCCAGTCTCTTAAATATTTATACATTTTGTACTCTATTCCTTCTGGTATTGCAGCCAAATCTATATTTAGTTGTCCTAATACTTTATGTAGCTCATTAAAAGAAGTCTCCTTTTCCAACTCTTTATTCTCTTTTGCTGTTATTTTTTTTTTACTTTCCATGTTTTTTCACTACCTGCTTTTTTCTTTAAACATTTTTGTACATATTGTACTATGCTACCCATAAGCTTTTTCTTTCTGCTTCTCCTTTTATATTTTTTTATTTCTCTCATTACCGTATCATCTTCCTTTACTAATCTGCTTAAGTAACTCAATACTTCTTCCCCTTCCTTGTAAAAAATATCTTTGTTGTATAAAAAATAGTGTATTTCTTATTGGTTTCTTTTACATTATTCTTTTTCTTTGTCAAAGTGCTTTCTATAATTATGTTTAAAATCTTCCAATACATTGTTATATGTTCTTTCATAATTTTTCTACTTTTTTCCCATCATATTGCCACTGTAAAAAAATGTTTTTTTAATATTTTTCCTTAAATATCATCCACCATTCAGACCATTTTTATAAATCTTTCTCATAGTAATATGATCTTTCCATAACTGCATTATTAATCTCTTTCTTTTTTCATTCCATGTTTTTTCATTTATCATTTTTATTCCTTTGCCTATTTTTATATATTACTTGTTTTTTTCCTTTATCTCTAGCCGTACTGCAAGAAGAAGATCAGAAAATCCTGCTTCAACTACCTCCCCTTCTCCTATAACTAAACTTTCTGATACTATAAAATCCATCTATCCTCAGCCCCTTTTTCCAATTTTGCACGTAGGTCAGGGTGTCACTTTGACTGTGATATAAAATAATCTATTACAATTCTATATATCCCTGTTTTGTAAGTCCATGAAATTTTGTTCCAGAGTTTTAACTTACCACATCTTATAACAGTACTTTTCATGCTTGTCTCTTAAATCATAATTAAACTCTTCTGTAATTTTAATATTCATGTACATAGTCTAAAATCTAATGCAATAAGTTTTCTCTTTCTTTACAATTAGTATAAGCATATAATGTTATAATTCTATACACTTGTCCTTTCCATTTTAAATATAAAATGAAAAATCTTCTCATTTTTGCTAAAGTTAGATATGATATCTCAGCATATGCCTATTCCAGAGCATCTCTCATTTTTCAAATTACAGATAATCATTCCTCTCCATAGTTTCTCTGTTTGTAATCTTTCTTAATTTGTTAAAATATTTTGTCTTCTAATATAATCAAATCTATATCACATGTATTACACCACTCCAAAATCTCTATTTTCTTACTATATTCTGAATACTATTCAGATTTACAGAAAACAATCTAAAATATTCATTTTCCCTTTTCCTAAGATTTATGGTTTCATAAGTTCATTGCTAATTATTAAACTAGCTTTCTTAATAATCCATTTTGAGCCTAGCCAATTTCTCTCCCACAGGTGAGAATCAAACACTGTACCCTGTGTCTGTGAGTCAAACACTTTAACCATTATATAAACCTCCAATCAATAGCTGTATAGATTCTATTTCATCCATTTCTATTCTTTTTCTTTTGTACTTATCCTTTAATTTTTTTCTGCCTCTTATCCTTTTACCAACATAATTCTTTTTTATTTTACTACCTCCCAATTTATGGCTTCTTCATCACTTATTTCAAAATCTTCTCTGTCCTCTTTATTTTGTTCGCATCCAATTGTTCTTTTATTTGTTCTACTTCTCTACTACTTATTTTTTCTGTTTGTTCATTTTCTTCTCTTTTTCTTTTTCCTTACTCCTAGTTTTCTTTTTCCAATCCATCCATAAATGTCCAACTTTGTACATTTATAACATTTCAATTCTCATTTTTTTGCATTGTGTCCTATTTCGCTACAAATATAACATTTTCTTTTGTCACAGTTACTTATCAAATGTCCTTCTTTTCCACAAAAAAAAAACATGTTTGACAGTTGTCCCCAGTATTTTAATGGCACCCTTATTCCCCTCCACATGGATCATGCTTGGTATATATATATATATATATATATATATATATATATATATATATATATATATAGTCTTTTCTCTTTCTGTTTTTAACACAATATTACAATCCAAGCCATCAGCCCATAAGACCCCTTTTGTCATAAATGCTTGTAATGTCTAATACTTCTTTACATAGAGTTTTCAAATGTTCTTTCAAAGTGTCTTTGCATCTCTGTTCAAAATTGTACCTGAATTTTCTTTTTTGTTTCCCTTTTAAATGTTTTAATCACATAAAGATTCTGTGGGTTACAGTATTTCTTTTTTTCATATTCTTCAAGAAATGTTCCATTAAAAAACAGTCACAAATATAATGTCAAAAAATGTCTTTTTGTTAATAAGAGTAAACGTTCCTACCTCATTTGCTTTTACACACAAAGGAGCTATTACATTGTTCCACACTTCATACCTGTCCATTTCTTTGTCTTCTTTGCTTTGAATACTTACCATGTGTGTCTGTTTTTATTTTCTTCTGCCTTCTTTTCTGCTACTCCACTTTTGCCTTCTTTTATTTTCTCTGCATGTGATTTCTTTTCCATCTCACCACTATTTTTCAGTATTGTCTCTGCATTCTCCTTTTGTATTTTCTTCATAATGTCCCCCAGGAAACATCTCTTTAATTTTTGGCTCACTCTGTACCGTCTTTAAGTAAATCAACCCTCAACCCTCCTGACTGGAGGGTTGTAAGTATGCATCCATTGTTTGATGACTCATCTCTAGCAAACAGATTTTTTAAACATTTCCTCAGAATCCTGTAAACATTCTCCTGTCTTGATATTTTTTCTCCTCCATTTGTTTCACCACTCCATCATCTTCTTGCCCCTCCATCTACCTTCCTGTTTTTTGGGCCACATCTGTGCCTGGAACAGAAACAAATAGTGCTCTTCCAAAATGAGTGCTGCTCACAACAATTATGAACAATTATGAATATTTTTTTTATTGAATAAAATTATATATATATATATATATATATATATATATATATATATATACATTATTTACAATTAGTTTCACTTTTAAGAATGTCACTTAAAATGATATTCATAAATACTTCCCCCACCTTTCTTCCACAACCAAAAGTGTATCTTCTTCAGAATTTCTACTAATATCCATTTTATATTAAACTTAATTTCATTCAGTCTTTCAATCCATAATATCCATAAAACAAAAATATTATTATATCAATGTCTTCTTGTTTTTTTCTTACTATAATAACCATATCCAATCATGTCCATATTTAATTGTTCAACTTTTGTAAAACCCTCCAATATTTTGATTTTACATAACTCTTCCCATAATTTATTCACGGTCAAACAACTCAAAAATACATATTCTATTTTTTTTTATATTCACCACAATTAATACATATACTATTGTGTTTTCTTTTATAGGGCATATTTGCTTTAATGGGCAACTTACCTATAGACAGTCTCCATAGAAAATATTTACATGCATATCTATTCTTATACCACTTATATCTCATTGTTATTGCTTTCTTTTTGATATTTAAATGTTTCAAGGGTCAATAAAATAATATGCTCTCATAATATTTAAATGTCATTCTTTTCTATTCTTTTCAGTCTTATTCACTTAAAATTTCATAATATAATTTTATTTTGATATTTCTTTATATCTTCATTCATAACATTTTTAAGTCTTTTCCTTATTTTCATTCTCTCCCAGGAAAAAAAAAATATACTAATAGTTTAAAACAAGTTCTGTCAAATCGCTATTTTTATTCAACTATCATTTCAAAGCTCTATATATATTTAAAAATGCTGCATAGACAATTGGGATTATTAGGCCTAATCCTCCTAGTTCTCCCTTCATATACAAAACTCCCCTCTTGACCAGATTCATCCCCTGATTTACTAAACTTCCATGCAGGACTAATCTAGTCCTGCACGGAAGCGGCAGTTTAAGAGGAGGACGGCAGCGAGCTATGCATAATAATGAAGGCATGCTGCCTGAGCTCCAAATCCTACACAGAGCGTGGATGAGTGCAGGGGGCGTGTCTGAGAGCAAAGCTCTCAGAATAAACATGCCCCTGCAAAGTAGAACAGAAGAAAGTGCAAATAAATGAGTGAGACCACTCATAGGTGTCCACATATCCCCACCAACAGTCCCCATGTGTTCAACAGCAGCAGTACATTTAAATAAAATGAAGAGAACCTTTTATTTATTTTTTTAAAACCCTGAGTACAGCTAACCATAGGTGCGCGGGTGTGCCCATCACTTAGCTATGGTTAAAGCAGCTGAAAAGGCTGAAGAGGATAACAAGGAATATAGATGCAAATGAAGCAGCACAGCAATAGTGTAGTGGTTAGAATATCCGCCTAATGAACAGGCATTCTCAGTTCAAGTCCCACTGCAACACATATCATTTTCCATGTGAAATCTGTATATGAGCATAATTTTACATCTTTTTGCCGTATAACCTGCATAATAACATTTAAATGTGAACAGGAGTACTGCATGAAATGCACATGTGAAGTGTCAGTGTTATAATGAATACGACACTATTAAGCATGTTTAAGCACAAATAAGCAGTAGTAAGCATATATAAGCACTAGTAAGTGTTTTTAAGTGCATTTGCATGGGGGTAAGCATTGCCTACACAGATTAAGCAAAGTAGAAGCTAACTGAGTGTAAGAAACTGTAACCAGAGGTTAGCAGTGCTTACCATCGTGCAGACCCGCACAAACCCGTGCAAGCCTGCTTATAACTGCTTTAAAGTGCCTTAATCACTCTGGATCCAACTGCCCAGCAACAAAATAAACTGCCTCTGCAAGGCTCAAACTCAGGACCCTGTACACTATAGTCACAGTAGTTAACCACTAAGCCATCGTAGCAATAAATGCGCATGAGGTATCAGCAAATTAATTCTCACCACAGGAAAATCAAACCAAACATGTGAACTGAATCCATGTACAGTGTGATGTTGGATAAGCTGCCACAGAACATAAATATGTGAAGTGGAGTACTGCAGTAAGCATAGATCTGAGGTGTGATTGTAATAAAGTGTAGAATTCCCCAGGTCCCCATACAGTGTATGTACATATGAATCACGGATACCAGACACATATATAACCTGTAATGAAGAATAAATCATTGCCAAATTGCAAATATAGTGCTAATTAACTATTAAGCAATACTTACCGCAACACAGCTCAAGTTAGAAAGTGTAAGCAATGTGTAGTGGAGCCAATTCAATCTGCCTAGTGGTATACCTCTTTAAGCAGTGCCAACTTTATGTAAGCAGCTGTGCCCAGAGCTTAGCCTTTTCAAAACCGGCCAATCATGGGAAAGTGTGGATAAATGGCCATATTTAAACTCCACAGGTGGGAATACTTCTCATAACTGGCTGTAGCTTCCTACTGCAGGCAGAATGGCTGGTGTAGGTGAAGGCACTCAATTTAGAGTGCAACGCTGGGGCATCCAGGTGTCACAATTTATGGTATGGCTCCTGGTAAAACACTGTGATCAGAGACTACTGCAGGGCCAGTACCAGGGCTCGCAGTATAAAATGGAGGCCTGGGACAGTCTCGCCCGTGACCTCACTAGCACCACAGGTATCCCCGGACTGGTGAGCAGGTCAGGCATCACCATGCTGACCTGAAGCGGCAGAGGGGGGATGTCCTGGAACAGTGGATCCAGGAGTGTCGCAGATGGCCAATGCCCCAGTACTGAGTAAGTACACATTCTACTAAGTAGTAAATAGTTGCCTAGCTTGTGTATACTATGAATAGGTATGGCTAAATACCAATGCATTTCCCTGACAGCTGCAGATGAGTAGGCTGAAAACCAGCAAGCCCATGATGCTAGGCTGCAAAGTCTGCGTCACGAGGCAGGTTAGTAATTAGTCTGCATGTACTGTCATTACAAAGAATATAAGAGCTTTAGAAAATGTTGTACCAGTAGAAATAAATGTGTTAATAGTCTGTGAATAAAGGTATAACCCCTGGAGTGCTTCTATTTACTCTTCTCTCATATGTTTGTGATCTGTCCCATACTATAAATAGTACTGTTGCATCTTAAGCAGTGTCACCCACTGGGTGTGATGAGGATGGACAGGATTAGGAATAAGTATATTAGAGGGTCAGCCCAGGTTGGAAGGCTTGGAGACAAAGCCAGAGAGGCAAGATAACATTGATTTGGACATGTGCTGAGGAGGGATGCAGAGTATATTGTGAAAAAGATGCTAAGGATGAAGCTGCCAGGTAACAAGAAAAGAGGAAGGCCTAAGATAAGGTTTATGAATGTGGTGAGATAGGACATGCAGGCGGTTGGTGTAACAGAGCAAGATGTAGAGGACAGGAAGAAATGGAAACAGTTGATCTGCTGTGGCAACCCCTAATGGGAGCAGCTGAAAGAAGAAGACCCACACCGTGGTATGCAGATAAAATGGGTATGAAGTTCTGCATAACAATGTTGGAAGTGCCAAGAGGTCAGTCATATCATACAAGTTAGGGAGACTTAGATAGAAAACAGTCAAAAGCTGTACATCAATTCCCTGATAGCACAGTGTACTGTGATGTTAGCAATAATCTTTTGTCACACACAGCAGGGGTTTGACCCCTGGGAGTGCTACTAAGTTGTATGCATAATCATACCCCACAACCGTACAGACTGTGATACAATGTTCAGATTATGCTTGAATGTTCAAATTGTTCCAATCTGTCCAGTATGTCCAGATAAATGGCCCATATCACCAGCTTGGTACTCTGTTCCCCTGAACATTCAGTGTGATGATCCAAGAAATGTAGGCAGCTGTCAATGACATATAACTAATAGTCAAATGTGTACATAGTCAGAGAATGCATATGAAAACAAACCTGTCATTCTAGCACCTCTCCCAGAGTGTAGGACAGCAATTCTCAACATATGTTGCAATAACACCTGCAGCCTGTCACGCCTGTATTTAAGACACAGGTCATGTATATAATAATCTATAAACATACCAGTGTACAATATAAGGCCACTGTGTAGTGTAATAATACATGTAAGGGAAAGATCACTACAGTGCCTAAGAATGTTGTGAAAACTACAAGGATATATTAGTTGTTAATTGAATCCTCTCTCTCACCCCTACCATATGTGCATAATAACTCAATGACACTCATCAACTGGTATGTGTACACTCCAAACATTGTTGGGACATATGTCCTAATGGTTATAAAATATTTGCATTTGTTTCTATGCATGTGCCATGTTAAAATACACCCATATTGGTGGTCTGTTACCATCAATGAAACCCGCATGCTCCTGTAATGGCCACTGTTGTTCCATATATGCATGTGTCATGCTTGCTCTGCAACTGTGTTAAATCTGGTGTGTCGGGTTAATGGGAATACCTATGCATGTTGTTATGACTAATCCTGAATGCTGTTGACTGTTACTTACCCATATCTGCCATAAACCTGCAACAACACAGCTCATATGGGAAGGCTGGTCCCAGCGGACCCCTCTGTCCCACCTCAGCTGGCCATGGCACCAGGCACCAACACATCTGGGGCCCAACCTGGGACTTCCTCTGCCGTGGGCCCTGCACCACTTTCGGGAGGAACCACTGTAGGGGATGGAGCTCGCCCTCCCCTCAGAGTGGGCATGGAGGGGAACCTGTCACCCATCAACAGATCTGGGCCATGGTGCATAGGGAGCTCGATCTGGAGTATCTAGAGTGGCTATGCCAGCTTGAGGGCCGAGTGGCATTATTAGCGGGAGAGCCTGCCCCTCCTACACAGCCCCCAGCACAGCCACCTTCAGGGCCGTGAAGGTGCAGTGGTGACTGCCCATGGGTGGGGACCTCAGTCTCACTGTTTCCAGTTGGGGGCTCATGGGCCTGTGACTTCCAAACAACCCTCCCTGTCCAAGGTGTTTACCCCCCACATGTGTCATATACAGGCCTTGTATATGTCTTGTGTGCCTTGCCTGTTAACCTACCCAACCTCCCTCCCTAAATATACCTACTACCCCTACCCAACATCCAACTCTCACCTGAAAAAAAAAAGGGCAATTTGTTCCCACAAAAAAAATCTCACCCCATACATAGCTGTCCATTTTGCACACATGCCCACTGGACACGTAATCTGGTCTAATTGGCATTACAAGGAATATATGTTGTCCTCACCCCTCTGCCAGGGGTTTGAGGGTCCAAAAGTACCTGCAAATATAGTGTATATGCACAGCTGTTGCTGAAGAAGAAATGGGCAGCTATGGACCTTTCCTATACCCTTCCTGCACATGCCTAACTATTTTCCCTAGTGTCTTTCCCTCATTGTGCCCCATTTTTCACCACTTTCCTATCAACCCCTTTTTCTTTTCTTTTAAAGGAATTAGTGCTGGGGTAAGCGGCAGTAAGCACTGTTAAGCAGCGGTAAGTGGGTTTGCGTGGGTTTGCGTGAGGGCAAGCTATGCCTACACAGGTTGAGAAATCTGAAGCCAAATGACTGTAAGAAAACATAAGCGGAGGTTGGCAGTGCTTACCATCACGCAAACCCATGCAAACCCGCTTACAGCTACTCAAAAGTGTCTTAATCACACTGTATCCAATGGCCTTTATTCTGCCTAGCAACAAAATACGCAACTTCTGCTAGGATCAAACCCAGGTCCCTGCACACCATAGCCAAAGTTATTTACCACTAAGCCATCTCTGATATACATATCCCTGATGTATTCACAAACATATCATCCAGCCCAGTCATTCAACAGTACAGAGAATGTATTCCAACATGTAGATTTATGTGTGTGAGTAAATATATTAATGTCTAAACAGTTACAACATATTGATATATGTATATATATATATATGGATTCACTTGAGAATCTCGAATTTCAGTTTTCCGAAATTCAAATCCCGAAACCTTACAAGCCCAAAACACCACAAGCGCGAAATGTAAAATCCCAAACATACACTACAAACACAACACACACATACACATACACACACTCTCCCCCCACAATCAAACATACAGTGCTAAAATACAAATATCCCCCATGTAGGGGGCTGCGCCCCCACACCCCCCCTGCTTATATATTCTAACTCCGAGACCGCACAATCACACACACAAAGGTAACTTACACCCACACATTTCACAGCCCCTTGCACACACACATCACAACCAAAACACCCACTAACATACACTACAGCCCATAACCTACACACTCATACAGACTTACCTGCACTTAGATCCATTCATACCAGAAGCTCTGAACGTCAGGATTTCAAATTTCGCTGTTTCACGATTTCAAGCTTTCGGGCTTAGAATTTCAGAAAACTGAAATTTGGTATTTCAGTTTTTCGAAATTCTAAAGGAACCATATATATATATACATATATATATATATATATATATATATATATATATATATATATGTATATATATATATATATATATATATATATATATATATATATATATATATAGACACATATAAATATTTATGAACATATAAACATGTAAATGCCTACATCATATATGTCCACATCTACATGTCTAAATATATACGGCAGGTTATATAATTATGTCAGCAGATATATATATATATATATATATATATATATATATATATATATATATATATGTAGATATATATATATATATATATATATATAAATATATATATAAAGAGAGAGAGAGAGAGATAGATATATATAGATATACATACATAGGTATATACGGACATGCATCTGTAGATAACGGGGAAATAACAAAAGATATATGTCCTCATGCAACGTTAATGGGGTTGAGAAGCCCCACACAATATATGTCTAGTACATATAGGTATACCCCCCAAGCCAAACACGACTCCCCCTTCAATACAGTACCAAGTGTTGCAGATCCCAAACCCAGGACCAGACACAACATGGCCATCCCTAGGATACTTATACACAGACACATATATGCAGATACAGGTATACATACACACACACACATGTATATATATATATATATATATATATATATATATATATATATATATATATACATATATATATATATACATATAGATTTGTATATATATATATATATATATATATATATATATATATATATATATATATGTAACTACACATACACACACACAGATTTGTACAGTAATATACATATGTAGTACATGCACACAATATGGAGCAGCCAGTATTCCTACAGTCACCACCTTACCAACTGGAAACTGTATGAGCCACCCATATGGATGTCATTCATAGCCTGCAACATATACCCACAGAGATATCTAAGGGTATAACACCACACACAGGTGTGCTTAAATGAATGTGAAAGCTTTATTTGTGTACTATGACAGTTGTATATGCTATGTCATATAGCTGTTTAGACACTGACATCCATATGAGCAGTGTAATGCAACTGTGAAACAGTTATACTAAGACAGTAGTCTGGAAAGGTTGACATATGTTGCTGTCCAGGCCAAGGCCTCCAAGTAGTACATTAGCAATGACCGACTGGGCCACAGCATACCAGACAATCACCAGTACGTAATGCAGATGTATAGATCAGCAGCCTCTAACTACACTCTGTACACAATCCCTAGGGGGGACAAAACCGAGTTGACACAATGGGATGTATCTGTTACATAACAAGGCATACCTGACACCATCACAATCACACGGACAAACAGAACATCCCGTATGGCAGGAGGCAGTAGGCCTGCATTTAACCAAGGTGGATTGTATGGTAAAGTACATCCAGATACCTTAATGCAGCCTATCACAGATACCCACACATGTTGTAACAGCCTAGGTTAGTCATGGTGCACCCCCCCTACACTCACTAATACTGGGCCATATACCACTGTAACATACACTGGCCTCTGGAGTGCATTAGGGTACACATGTATTGTGTAGGTGAAACCCACACATATATGGCTCCAACCCCTCGGTATGTGTGGCGGACACAACAGCAGTGGAGTGATGGCAGGAATGACAGCATGATATACACACAGCCCACTACATAACAACCCCTGACAGCATGTCATATGTGCAAAGCCTGGTATGTAGGTGGAGGACAGAGGCTGGAACACAGGCACATATGTGTAAAACTGTTGTCATACAGTAAGCAAGATATGTATATCTGTACATATCTATATGGATGTATGTATACGTATTTATACATTTATGTTCACCATATGTCCTGCACATGGAGTGGAGCCCTACCTCAGCCCCAATAGTCCCAACCTCTCAGTGCAAGCGATGTCATGTATGCAGTGCAGGTATATTTGTAGACTATTGCTAATGTAATAGGGATCATCTTCACAGAAATGGCGTGTGTGGGAGGCCACATCTGCTGTTAACATGTGCACCATTGGCTACTTACAGACATCCTGCGGTCATCAAAGTACAGTACCACTGCTAGCACAGTAACACCCCTGTGGACTACAGTTGTGATATGGCCAATATATGTGGATAGTCTGACACACTCGGGTCAGTCCAGGGGTATACACAGAACCCCTTCATGCAAGCCATGTGACCAGGCCTGTGAATGTGGATGTTACCAGCCATGTAGATGGGTATAACATGTACATACAGGTATACATTTGCCCCCATAGGTTATGCATTCATACACCCCTGTCTGTCCTGACACATAATAACTGCTGGTATAGAGGTGCCATGGCCACATACTATCCATTAGTTACTGACAAACATCTGAACAGCATTCCACTGCTTTGTCAGACATACATGACTGTCATGGTGGCCAGGCAGCAGTACATCTGGCGAGTATCTGGACATGACATCTCATTGGATAAGTACAGTAAGCTGCTAGGCATGTAACAAAGCACAGTGCAGGCTACAGGCAGACTGACTCAACAGTGGGCTACATCTCCTATGTGGGAATACACATGTACCTGCATAGATAGCAGGCTCTACAGGCATGTCACATCACAGAGTAACAGACACCTGTGTGAAAGTGCATAACCACAACCAATGTGAACACAGCCACAGCCACATATGGTATGCTAGCGTACTATCACAGTATATGGACTATCTGATGTACACCATCCTCATATGAGCCACTCACACAACAACCCTACATATACTGGGCCACTACACAGTGTGGTCCAATGCCTGTCTGTGGTTTGGGACATGTGTGTGTTCACCCCTACAAACATGGAAGCTGATAGGGTGACATGCAGTGGAGTAGCATGTAACATCAGATAGAACAGGACCAAGAACTATGACATCTACCACAGTCTCTGAACAGGCCAAGGTACATATGCACTATACACACATTGTCAACAATTACCAGACTTACACATACCTTGGTACTGTACACACAACCACAGAATGCCCAGGCTGTGTCCTCAAATATAACCCCTACTATACATAACATGTGTAGCAGTCTGATATCTCATTGGCTTATCAGATATGCTGTCACTGAATATGGTGTACAGAACATATGCACCCCCTACTGCATGACATATGTACAAAGGTTGACAGGGTTGTGGCTGGAGGCCCAAACACAGGCCCAATATTGACATGTTGCTGTGATGACCTCATACATTTCCTGTCGTGCCAGGGTTTGATGCAACATATGTCCTATGAGGGATATGACGTCAGTAATTCTCCCAGCTGTCACCATCTACTGACTGCAATCCTCACACTACCTTCTGCCATTGAGAGATAGGTGCCCTGTGGGTAACATAAGGAACACAAGGCACCACACACTGCCCAGTCTGCAGATGACCCTACAGATGGGGATTCCTCATAAACATAGTACTGACATGACAAGTATTAAAACATGTAGGGCAGCCATATCCACGCACACCCTGTTAAACCAATAGTACCCCAACTGCGGTATAGCAGCACTTACACTCTCTAGTCAGGACAGTCACATCCCCCTCCTGTGTGTTGGCCTGTTTCCACAGTTTATGTTGTCAGAGGTAAGTCCCCAATCCATCTGTGATGCTGTTTGCCAAACAACAGATCTATTTCCTTCTCACAGTGAATGAAAAGGCGCAACACCAATAAGATGTTCCTAGATATTGGAGTGTGTTTCCATGCAATTGGCTATGGGAATGTTAGCACAGCTGTTCCACATGCAATCAGCTAGTGGAGGGCTGTAATCTGTGCAGAGGCCATTAGCTGATCATGAGCATCACTGACAATACACATGCCGCTGCCTAAGCAAAGCAGGTGTAAGTCTCCACATCCACCAGAGAGGGACTGAGAGAGGCAGCCAGAGGCAAAGATAAGTCAGGGTGGGTTGGGAGAGTAAAAGGTGAGCATGTCTGTGTCACACACCTACCAGTCTCAGGTTTCGAAACTGTGACTGACTATGTACTGATATCACATCTGTTATCCATGCACGCTGGATAGTGTGATTTATGTTAGGGGCACTATATAAGAAATTTTACAAACACACTCAACATTGGGTCCAGTTGTTACATACTCACAACCACCTCCACACAGGACATGCATGACATACATCAGCACATTAAGACACACACACACACACACACACACACACACACACACACACACACACACACACACACACACACAGGATTAGAACCCCTACCTAACCAGTTATTACACTACAGCACTATGCCATTACAGAATGCGTCATGGAGATCATTGGAGTACTCTTTCCCCAAAGGTTTATTTCACAGTGAGTGACATCAGCAGGACCGCCAAAGTACAACGAATGAATTGTAGTGAGCGTGACTAGCCAAACATGCATTGCTCTCTGCACAGGCATAGGAACAGACATAAAAGCATCCATAACTCCCATGTGTGAGAATAGAACCCCTACCACAGTTCCATATCACACAACAGCATTACGCTGTTATAGCATGCACCACAGAGATTGCTGGAGTACTCTTTCCCCAAAGGTGTACTTCACAGTTATTAACATCAGCAGGATTAGCAAAGTAGGGCATTTGAATTGTTTTGAGTGTGACTAACCTAAATTGCCCTAATTAGACTGTATGCATTAACCGCTGTTCTGGCCAGAATGAAAATTACCTGCCTTTGCAGGTCATGAACCCAGGACACTGTACACTATAGTCACAGTAATTAACCACTCAGCCATCACAACAGTACATGGGACTGCGGTTCCACCAAAGTAATCCCACCATAGGCTAATCAAACTGAACATGTGAAAGGAATGAATATACAGTTGTCTGTAAAATGTAAAAGAGCTCTCCAAGGCCAACTCCATGCTACTCAAGGCAGAAGTGACAATGTTTCTGACACCCATGGAGACAAGAGCTGACAGTTCAACTGATGAATCTTGCACTAAGGCACTGTATGAGCACAGCCACTTGTGCATGATTCCTGACATCCCACATAAAACCATGATGCTCACCTCCCAAATAATCAAGCCAGTCTGGTGGTCTCCTGCCATTAACAGAGTATACAACAGACAGTAGACACTGTTTAAGGAAAAAGAATAATCCAAGGATGCCAACAACTCCCTTACCAGCCCCAGTAAGACGTTGAGATCACTCATGGAATCCTCCAAAGCTGATTATGTAACTAAAATCACCACAGATTCCACAGACAACCACACAGCATTCTATAGTTATGTCCGAATTCTAACTGGCAATGCTCAGAAGTGTTCTGAGCTGCAACAGAATGGCATTACATAGACTGCTCCCACGGAATGTGCCAGTATTTTGGCAGATTGATTTAATGCCACATTCACCCCCTCATACCCCCAAAAGGGCCCATATCAATATAGAAAGGGTTCCATTGCCTGTAATCACGGCCACACAGGCAGAAAACACACTACCAACAGCTAAGAACACAGCATCCATGGGACCAGATGACATCCTGGGCTGTGTACTACATGAACTACAAAATGGAATGGCAACTCACCTAACTGTCATGTGTAATCATAGCCTCATATCAGGCCTGGTGGCACACAGCTGCAGTTATCCCACTCCACAAGGGGGGATCCATCGGTGATCCATGGAACTACAGTCACATCAGTCTGACGAGCTTGATCTGCATGGCCATGGAATGCATTATCACAGATGTTTTGAACGCAGACATTGGCAACCCTTAAACACTGGACCCCAGACAGATTGGGCTCATGGAGGGCCAGTCTTGTCTCCTGAAATGATTGACTGCTTTGACTCAGTCTGCATAGCTGATGAAGAGGGTAAGGCAGTCCACAAAGCCTATGTGGACTTTGCCAAGCCCTTCAACACCATCCCCCAGTCTGGAAACATAGATTAACATACTAATCCGGCCATACATCCCTATGCCACTTGCTGGTTTTCCACATTGTTTACTGACAGAACCCAAACTGTAGGTGTAACTGACTCCAAATCCATCCCCAGACAAGTGACAAGTGGAGTACCTCAGGGTTCAGTCCTAGGACCACTGTTGTTTGGCATCTACATCTCTGAAGTACAGGTCAACAGTACAAGACTCTGGCTAACAAAGGTAATAAATGACTGCAAAAAGGGAGTCATTATGAGCCTGACTGTACTGCAAGAAATGTTACCGATACCAGCCTGACATCATACAGGTGGGATGGAGTACTGTTAACATCTTGTGCCCGTGCCATGTAAGGTACTGGTTATGGTATCTGCAACAGTTGGCAGTGTATTGCAGGGCAGACACGCTTGGCTGTGGGGGGGGGGGATACCTATTCGTGCATGGTGCATGTTGTTTGTGCCTGTCAACCCTATTAATGGAGCATGTGGACATATATGTTTCTGCTATGTTCCCACTTTATCTATAGATGTATGTCTGTATGTACCTATATATATTTATTTAACATTTGTTGACCGGGAAAGTCCGACTAGGTTCCACAGATCCTGTTTTCATCAGAGGCCCGGGGAGAAATGCTCCAGAAGCATGTCTTTAGAATGTGGGAGGAACCAGAGTACCCAGAGGAAACCCACGCGAATGCGGGGAGAACATGCAAACTCCACACAGAAGGCACCCCAGCCGAGAATTGAACTGGAGAACTTCTTGCTGTGAGGCAACAGCATTAGCCGCTGCACAACTGTGCCGCCCATATATATGTGTATATATGTATATATATATATATATATATATATATATATATATATATATATATATATATATATATATATATCTGCTTACATATATGTGTGTGCGTATATACATATATATATATATATATATATATATATATATATATATATATATATATATAGATATATATATATGTATATATATTTACATATATCAATATATTGTATCTGTTTAGAAATTAATATATTTTCACACACACATACATCTACATGTTGGAATACATTCCCTGTACTGTTATATGACTGGGCTGGATGATATATTTGTCAATACAGCAGGGATTTGTATATCTGAGATGGCTTAGAGGTAAATTACTTGGGCTATGGTGTGCATGGTTATGAGTTCGAGTCAAGCAGAGGTTCTTTATTTTGTTGCTAGGCAGAACAAGGGCCGATGGATACAGAGTGATTAAGGCACTTTAAAGGAGTTGTGCGTGGGTTTGCGTGGAGGTACGCACTGCTAAAGTCTGGTTACAGTTTCTTATACTCAGTTAGCTGCTGAATTGCTTAACCTGTGTAGACATTGCTTAGCTCCACACAAACCCGTGCAAACCTGCTTACAACTGCTTTAAAATGCCTTAATCACTGTGTATGCAATGGGCCGTGTTCTGCCCAGCAACAAAATAAACAGCTCTTACAAGGCTCAAACAAAGGACCCTGCACACCATAGACAAAGGGATTTACCAGTAATCTATGACAGATACAAAGAGATTTAATCTTTGCAGAAAGATATCATCCACTCCAGTCATGCAACAGTACAGAGAATGTATACCAACATCTAGATGTATGTGTGTGTACCTATATTATCTAAACAGATACAACATATCTAGATATATATATATATATATATATATATATATATATATATATATATATATATATATATATATTAATTTCTAAAACTATATACAGATATATCAATATATATACACATATATACATGCATATGCCTAAATCGACACATATATGTGTCTGCACCTATATGTCTACATATACATAGCATGTTACATATGTGTACACAGAGATATATCTATGTAGGTGTATACAGACATATATATTAGCAGATGTATAAATCTATATAGGTATATATGGCCATACATTTGTAGATAGTAATGGCAGATTAACAAATACACATATGTCCACATGCACCATTAATGGGGTTGTGAGGCCGCACACACTATATGTCTTGTACGAATAGGCATCCCCCCACAGCCAAACAAGTGGCTGGCCTTGATGTCACATGTATGGGTATGGCTTTGCACCCCAGCCTCTCAGCTAATTTACATCTGTTATCCCTGTATGGTTGACATTGTGATATATAGTAGGGCCACCATAAAAGAAATAAGCAAAACCCCCTCCACATTGCCCACACACTCACAACCACCTCTACACAGGATATGAGTTACAAACACACGCACACACACACACACACACACACACACACACACACACACACACACACACACACACACACACACACACACACACACCTGTTTTGTCTGGGAGTTGAACACCTACCTAACTAGTTTATTACACTACAGCACTACACAGTTGTAGTATGCGCCATGAACATTACTGAAGTACTTCTTCCCCAAAGGTGTATTTTGCATTGAATGACATCAGCAGGATTACCAAAGAAGGCCATTTCAACTGTACTGAGAGTGACTAGCCTAAAATGCACAGACAGTGAGACACACACAAAACATCCACAATTGACGTGTGGGTATAGTACCAACTGACCAAGGTCTATATCACACTACAGCATGGAGCTGTTATAGGACACACCACAGGGATTACTAGAGAAATCCTTCCCCAAAGGACATCAGCAGGATTGCCAAAGTGGGGTATTTGAAGTGTACTGTGAGTGTGTAGCCTATAATGCATTCCTCCATACACAGACATTGGAACACACACAAAACATCCAGAACTGCCATGGGTGGAGATGTAACCCTACCATGGTTCTAGATCACACTACAGCTGTACGCAGTTACAGGATGCGCTACGGAGATTACTGAGCTACAACCTTTCCAGAGGTGTATTTCTAGGTGGGTGACATCAGCAGCCTTGAAAAAAGTTGAATATATGAATTCGAAGGAGCATGAGTACCCTAAAAAGCATTGTTCTCTTTTAGTCTAAGACAGACAGAGACACACGCACACACACACACACACACACACACACACACACACACACACACACACACACACACACACACACACACACACACACAGTTACCAAGTCTGGGGTTGGAACATCTACCTAACCTCTTTATCACGCTACAGCAGTATTCAGTTACAGGACAAGCTATGGAGATTACTCAATTATGATTTTCCCAGAGGTGTATTTCTAGGTGTGTGACATCAGCAGCCTTGCCAAAGTTGAGTATATGAGTTGTACGGAGTGTGAGTAGCCTAAAAAGCATTTCTCTCTACTCAGACAGAAACACAAACACAATTGCCAAACCTGGGGTTAGAACACCTACCTAACTACATTATCACATGACAGCTGTACGTAGTTACAGGACACACTACAATGATTACTAGGCTATTACTTTCCCAGAGTTGTATTTCCAGGTGAGTGACATCAGCAGCCTTGCCAAAGTTGAGTATATGAATTGTACGGAGTGTGAGTGGCCTAAAAAGCATTGCTCTCTACTCAGTCAGACACACACACACCAACAGGTCTGGGGTTAGAACACCTACCTAACTACTTTATCACACTTCAGACGTACGCAGTTACAAGGACGCACTACAGAGATTACTGGGCTATGATATTCCCAAAGGTGTATTGCTAGGTGAATGACATCAGCAGCCTTGCCAAAGGTGAGTATATGAATTGTACGGAGTGTGAGTAGCCTAAAAAGCATTTCTCTCTACACAGTCAGTGACAGAGAGACACACACACAAACACAAACTCACATAGTTGCCATGTCTGGGGTTAGAATTACTACCTAACTAGTTTATCACTACAGCAGTACACAGTTATGGGACATGCCATGTGGATTACTGAGCTACAGCTCTCCCAGTGGTGTATTTCAAATTGGAAGACCTCAGCAGGCTTGTCATGATACTGCTATGGGGAGGGCGGTGTGTGCATGGGCCATAACCCATTCGTGTAGGGGTTGTCATGCCACATGCAGGCACACACAGGGTCATACGCCATACGTACGTGTATACAGCTACTAGGTGACTACTTCCTTGTACAGTCATGTTGCACAGCTGGCACATATATCATATAGTCTGTCATGCTGGCTGGTGGCTAGTATCTGCAGTGAGTGACACCTGCACCTCCTTTGTTTGGGACCCTTTGGTTGTGTGCTGGGTGGGACAGGCCCAGATGGGTCCTTGTCATGGTCACCCTCTTCCACACATCTATGTCCATCTACCTTTGGCTTATTATAGTGTGTTGTCCTTACATATATGTCTGTATTCCCATCCACTGTGTGTGTAAGGCAGGACTGGTGCATACTGACATGTGTCTGCAATAAGAACTGCAACTGCCAAATACGTCTGGTCCACTGGTGTTTTCAGACATGGCCTTCATGTGTTTTAGTGTATGAGCATGCCCAGTATGACCTTTCAGTATGTTGTTGACTGACATTGCCCTCATTCGTCTAAGTGTGTGAGCATGCCCAGTATTGCCATCTATATTGCATGTGTGGATCAAGTTCAGGTAGTTTGTACTGCGGTGATGACCTTTGTGTTGTACACTGACAGGTAGCATGCTGTGTCTGCAGGGTATACATCAATCATTTGGCATTGACTGTTGCTACATTTCTGCATAGCAAGGGAGCACCTGTTTTTACATTTCTACACAGGGGTGGGGGGCACACCTGACTGTTACTATAAGTGTAAGTAGGATTGCGGGGCACACCTGACACGTTTACTCATTTGCTAGGACTGTACTGGTATGTCGGGTACACCATTTCAGTCTGTGGACTTACCTATCGTGCTGGCTAGAGGCATACCAGTGTACTACAGATCTTAGCTTTCACTACCTACATATTAGTTTATGATTTCCTAGACTTCACAACTTACATCCAACTGCCTGGCCTGCTGTAGTCTGTCTGTGTTGGCCTGGGGGAGGGGTTACCCATAGGGCTCAGTCAGAGGCCATAGTACCGCATTTGTTTGTGTTTGTCTACACCTAGCCTGCTGGCTATGACTGTTGTTGGGTATGTGCCCCCCCAACTGGCATGTGTGAGTAAGTTACCTTGTGGGTGTTCCAGTATTGAGGGTGGTGCTGCAGGGCTGCCTATGTCGGATGCACATAGTACACTCCCTATACATGGCTGAGCATAGGTAGTGTCATGTTTGGCATCCCTTTTACTGTATGTGCGAGTCAGAGAGAGGTGTCATTCCCTGGGTCCCTACTGTGTCAGTCCATGTGCTATGTGTTGCCTCTTTGCCAAGGCCAGGGCATACTGGGCATGCCTCCTTCTACCTACTGGGGCAGGCTCAGGTTGTTCCTCCCCGAGTCACTCTGTGCCTGTGCAAACCTTGGCACTGGTGGGGGGCTGTGTGGTCCTGCCCCATGCTGTTCCTGCTGCAGCTGTTTCCACAGGATCATATTGTGTAGCATGGTGCATACAAGGACAATTTGGGTACATGTAGTTGGTGAGTACTGCAAAGCTCCACCAGATGTGTCCAGGCACCAGAACCATGACTTGAGCATCCCAAACATACGCTCTATTATGATTTGTGTTTGTGCATGTACGTCATTATGGTGTTCTTGTTCAGGTATGTGTACATTTCTGATGGGTGTCATCAACCATGGCTCCAGTGTGTATCCAGCATCCCCCACTAGGTGACCATGTGGGATGTCCCCATTGGCAAATGTCTGGTATAGCTGCGTCATATACCAGATGTGGGAATCGTGGTAGCTTCCAGGGCAGCGTGCACACACATTCATTATTATGCCACACGACCTGGCAGTTGATGGAGGGGAAGCCCTTGCGGTTGATGTAGACCCTACCCCGCTCACCTGGTGGTGCTTTAATGCATATGTGCGTGCAGTCTATTGCACCAACTACCTCAGGGTATTCTGCTATTTGGTGGAAGAGACGCATATTGTTGGCCAACACCTCACAGGTGATAGGGAAATATACATGCTTACCGACATGTACTGACATGGCATCCAGGAACTGGTGGAGTACCCTGGATGCTGATGCCTGTGAAATACCCATCATATCCCCAGTTGGCCTTTGGAAGGTACCTGTAGCTAGTATTCTTAGGCCTACACATACTTTGGTATCCACTGGGATGGGTTCTCTTCTGTTAGTTCTGTGTGTGAGGCGTGGCCAGCACAGCTCAACAATTTGCTGTAGTAGGTCGCTGTCCACCCTATAGCACTCCACTATCTCCAGCTCATGTAGCCCTTGGTAGGTTACCCTGGGTCTGTACACTCTTCTCCATCTCCTCACTGTGGGTTGCTCAGTAGCATTCATATCCTCACCACCCTCAGCCTCTAGCACATGCTGGTTTATGATAGTAAAAGCAGCCTCTAACATTTTTTCTCTTGCTTTCATTTTGTAAAATGTCCCCATCTGTATACACTGGTGGTGCATGGTTTTTGGGAAAAACAAGGGAAAGGTGTTTGCATAGTTTATAGTGTTGTGCTGGGATGGGCTGGTCTGCTGCCTGTGTAATTGGCTGATTCTGATACATTTCACCTGTCAGCTAAGCTAGTTCTCCTTCATTACCTTCCTACTGCTGTTTTTCCTTCCCAATGCCTCCCTGTTTAAGCCTGTGTGCGTACCACGCAAACAGAGTGCTCATATGTGCAGAGAGCTGCTTTTTCCTGGTTTAACTTTCTTTTTCTTCCTGTAAAACCTGGTGTGCAGTGTGTACACCCGCTTACACTTTGTAAAGTGTGCTAGGCAGGTTTAGACACACCCCTAGCTTAGCTGTGCTAACCTAGGAGCATTCCCAAGACACAGGTCTCCAATCCACTTACAGTATGCCTGACACACACCCCCATGATGTCACCTATATCCTAGTCTTGCACCCAGTTATTTATACTCTTACACTCTTGGACCTGCCTCACACCCTGGGAAAATCTGGGATTCACTAACCTTTCCCTCATTTGCATAGGATTGCCTGCTAATGCATAGTTACATGTCCCACACTGAGCCTCCCCCCTTAGCAACCACTACTCACTGGTCAGGTTGTCTTTTGCCTGCCATTTACTTGCATTGTATAATACTGATTTTTGTTAGAATGCTCATTTTCAGTTTATTTTCTTATTTCCCCCAATCCCATTTGCATGCCGCTCCCCTATTCTTAAACAGCTGAGATCAGCGAAAAAAAAAATAAAAGTTTTTTTTTATTTATTAAACATTTTGCAATGCCAATGGCCTTCTACTTGGCTATTGGAATGCTTCCTCAATAATATGCAGCTTTTCTTTAGAGCTGTCATAGCTCCATTTTGTAGTTTGCAGAAATGTACTCGGTTACTAACTCTATAGAAAGATTGCACCACACTCTCTTACCATGGATTATCATTCTTTTTTGTTCATAGTTTTCTATGGCCTGACCACTCTTGAATATTATATCACAAAACATCTCTTTATTGATAAGAATGAAGGCTCTTACCTCTTTTGCTGAAACACCTAGTAGTGCAATCACTGTATCCCATACTTCATACCTGTCTAGTCCTTTTTCTTTTTTATTGCTTACTTACACCATAAACTTTTTCATTGTTTCCTTCATCTTATCTACCCTTTTTTTGCATCCTTTATTGTTTGTGCATAAGACATCTTTCCTGCTGCTTTCTTGACATTCTCTTCTTGTTGTATTTTCTCCATTATCTCACCACGGGATTATGCAACATCACTCTCTGTCTCACTTTGATTAATAATATTACACTCCTGTTGACTTTCCATCTCACCCTTAAACAGTTTCTTTGGAAACAGGTCTTCTGAATCCATTACTACTTCTGTTACAGCCTCCGGTACATTCCTCCACTCCATTGCCTCCTTCTTTAATGGTAAAAACAATTCCTCCACCTGTGCTCCATTTGTTTGACTTTTTACTATTTGCTCCATCATCTCCATGCTCAAATCTCCATTCTCCATTGTTTTTTCCACTTGGCTAACACTCACCATTCCTACTGTTTCTCTGGGCCGCCTACTTACCTGGAACAGACACTGGAAGCAAGAAATGCCACACTGAAATGTATCCCCCTATGCCAAACAGTAGGGTTTTTTATTTGTACACATATATGCAATTCATATTTTTACATATTTACATATTTACAATATTTGCGTATTTTAACATCATTCAATATACTGATATTTCCATTTTAAGCCCTCCCCCACTCTTTTACCCACACCTAACACCACATTTTTCCAGTATTTTTGTCAATGTCCATTTTCCATTGTATCTGATTTCATAAAGTCTTTCATCCCATATAGTCTATGTTACATAGAATATGATTCTGTCCATTTTCTTATCTTCATTCTGGGATCTTGTCCCATAAAACCCATACTGTATTATGTCCATGTTTAACATTTCAAATTTTAAATAACTTTTAATCAAATCATGTTTATATACTTCCACAGTTTTTGAACTCTCTCACATTAAAAAAAATGTTCTGTAGTTTCCAATTCTTTCCATTTATTACATATTTTATCCATGGCATATTTGCCCCACTGGTAATTTTCCTATGGACAGCCTCCACAAACAATAATTGCATGCTTAATGTTTTACAATTTCTGTATCTTGTCATTATTGCTTTGTTTATTTATTTCTAACTCTTTTCGTGGATCCAACAAATAAAAGGATATCATAATGTTAACATACCATTCTTTTCTGTTCTTTTCTATCACAATCTTTTTTTAATTTCCACAATACAATTTTACTGTAAAATCTTTCATTTCTTCATTAATAAGACTTTTACTTTTTTTATTTCCATTTCTACCCACATTTCTCTATATTTACAATACATTATTGTTTCTATCAAATCTTTATTATTTTTCATTATTCATTTATACATACTTAAAGAGGCTGCATGCACAATTGGATTTATCAGACTCAATCCTCCTTGTTCATCTTTCATATACAAAATTCCCATATTATCCAGGTTCAATCTTGACCCCCAAATAAATGAAAAAATCATATGCATGATTACTTTTTTATATTGTATTGGCATCATAAGCTATTTTACCTATTATTGTAGTATTTATTGAATTTGTTTTTATTTGTATAAAACATATATGTCTTCCAGAATGTAATCATGTCTTTGATTCCTTTAATAACCTTATTGCATTGTTCATGTCTGTATTCTGTCCTTCCAAATACTATTCCTAAAATATCTATTCTCATTTCATTAAATTCCACACCTCCTATAATACCTTCATACCCAAATCCCTTGCTTTTCACTTTATTTATGCTTAAACCAATCTTCTTCAACCATGTACTCATTTTTTTATTAATTTCTTTGCATCCAGACATTTGTTTTTCTCTTTTTGGCTTTTCCCGGTTAGGGGTCGCCACAGCGGAACTCCGGTCTGCTAATGATTGGCAGTCAATTTCTATGGTGCTGAGTTGCCAGCCTGATGCCCAATCTTCAGCAAAGGCATGTCCATTAACGCATGTCTTTCAGAGGCCACTCGACCGTGAGGAGGACATGCAGACTCCACATAGAAGGCACTCCAGCCGAGAATCGAACAGGAGAACCTCTTGCTGTGAGGCAACAATGCTACCACTGTACCACCACAGCTTGTACATCCAGACATTATATTTTGCTATTACAACAACATCAGTGTAAGTATACATTATTGGTAACTGTATCTCCTCTATCATTCTATATCCTCCCTTGACATTTTATTAATTTTCATTACTACTGTGTTCATGATTATAGCAAAATCATACTGCTTGCAGGACATCCTTGTTTTATACCACACACTATTTTCAAATTGTCCCCAATCCAACTGTTTGCGTTTAGTTTCACATAATTCTTTTCATATACTGATTCAGTTACTTGTAACATTCTTTCATTTATGTTGTGTGCTTGTAAAATTCCCCATAATGCTTTATACTGAATATTATCAAATGCCTTACTGACATCACCTATCATAATTTTTGTTTCCACTTTTTTATTAATAATGTCATCAATGACTTCCCTTATTACCACAATAGGTCTTGACTCCCCTTTCCTTTTCTCCCAAATTCTGATCATATAATCTTTCTGTTGTATACTGTAGTCTTTTAGTAATTATTCTCATAAAAAAAATTATAGTCTGTGTTGTTCAGTGTAGGTCTCCATTTTTTATTTTATCTTTATCGCCTTTCTTTAATATACATTTTATTACACCTGTGTAAATTTCTTTATACATAATTCCTCTTTCTAGCCACTCATTCATTAATTGTATAAACACCATTTTTTGCTAGTTATACATTTCTTTACACAGGTTCCCTATTAAGTAAGCGAACACTTAATATAGCAAATGCTGTTTAATTGACAGCTAAATGTCGAAATGGCAAAATCCCAAAGACACGGAACGATTTTTTTCCCAGGAGAGAAAAAATCACTGGGACATTTTTGGGACTTTGCAATTTCCTCCACTGAGGTATAATGCCGGAGCTGGTATATTTAAGTAGGTGGGATGTGGGGGAACAACCTCCCCACTTTATTTTCTGGGGGGGTTGGTTTTTTTTTTTGTTTTTATTTTTTTTGCGGACCAGTAATTTTTTTCCCTGGGAAAAAATCATGGTTCTATTTGTTCAGAATTTTGTGTTTTCGTTTTTTTGGGGTCGATTATACAGCATTCACTATTTTAAGCACTCACTATTATAATATAGACCCCTTTACACATACTATATTCAATTCCATCCAAACCTGTAGCTGAATTAACATTAATATCTTTCATGATCTAATTCAATACATTTATGCTTATTTTTCTCTCTAAATATTCGTTATCATCCTTATTTAATGTTTTACCATTACAAATTTGTTCTATGTAAACTTCTTTTTTGCTATATCAATCTAATACATATTCTTTAATTATTTCATATATTTTCTCATTGTTTTCTAACTTGTTTCCCTTCTTTATTTTTTAATTCTCTTATTATCTTTCCTTGTTTTGCTATCTTGCATAAGTATGGTGCTATTTCTTCTTTTTTTTACTTGTAAGCAATATTTTTGCTTATATAATTTAATAACTGTATCCTAATTTCTTCTATATAATTCTTTTTCATGTTCATAATTTTTTTTTCTTCTCTATCAATTCTTTAAACATTTCTTGACTTAATATTGCATATTCCACATCACCTAAAAACATTTCTGGTAGCAATTCTACCATTTTTTTCTTCATTTCAACACAATTATCTTCCAAATTGCCTTGGCTCTTAGCAACTATGCTTTCTCATTGTTCCTCCTGGCTGCTTCTGTGCCAGGACATGAAACAGGAAGTCAGGATGTCTAACATGCAATCTTTTCCTCCTATTGCAAAGAGTATTTTTTTTTATTTATATATACAGTACATATTATTTACATATTAACATATTTACATTATTTACATCTATTTACAAATCTCCATACATTATAAACTTCAATTTAATCATCCACAACCAAAACATTATTTTTTCAGAAGTCTTTGCC
Source organism: Protopterus annectens (assembly GCF_019279795.1). Taxonomy (NCBI): domain Eukaryota; kingdom Metazoa; phylum Chordata; order Ceratodontiformes; family Protopteridae; genus Protopterus; species Protopterus annectens. Next base: position 1,592,033,766 of record NC_056739.1, read on the forward strand.
AAAGTCCATTTCCACTGAAATTAATTTAATTTAATCTCTCATTCCATATAGTTTATGAAGCATAAAATATTACTCTGTCAATTTTCTTCACTTCTTCCTGTTTACATGCACCATAATAATCAAATTCTGTTATGTCCATATTTATTTGTTCAGATTCTAGCAAACTTTTCACACTATTATCTTTACATATTTCTTTCCACAAATTCTTAACTCTTTCACATTTCAAAAACACATGCTCAGTAGTCTCAAACTCTCCACATTTATTACATATTCTATCTTGCTTTTTTGTATGGCATATTCGACTTAACTGGCAATTTTTTAATAGACAATCTCCATAAAAAATCATTGCATTCTTTAATCTTTTTATATTTATTATATCTCATCATTATGGCTTTTTTCTTATCTATTTCTAAATCTTTCCATGGATCAATACAATAAAATGCTTTCATAATACTTAAGTGCCATTCCTTTCTATTTTTCTCACATATATTCTTTTTTTATTTTCCGTAACACAGATTTGTTTTGGTACTCTTTCATTTCTTCATTCACAATGTTTTTACTTTGTTGTTTAACTTACATTGCTTCCCACAATTCTTTGTATTTATAATATTGCATCATTTCTATCAAGTTTTTATTTTCCTTGAGTAATTCCCTTTAATACCTTATGTAAAATTAAAGATGCTGCATGTACTATTGGGCTTATTAAACTCAAACCTCCTTGCTCTTCTTTTGTATACAGAATCCCTCTTTTGACTGGAGTTAGTCTAGAGCCCCATATAAAAGAGAATATAATTTTTATTAATTCCTTTTCATACTTAACATGAATCATATAAATGTTAGCAACATAAGCAATTTTTCCTATTACCATAGTGTTCAACAAGTGTGCTTTTTATCTATATGAATATCTAAATTATTTCCAAAAATTAGTCATATGCTTTACTTCTTTGAGAACATTAGCCCATTGTTGTTGTCTGTAATCATTCTTTCCAAATGTTATTTCTAATATATTGAACTCAACACCTCCAATCATACCTTCAAAACCAAATTATTTACTTTTCTCCTTATTTATACTTAAAGCATTACAATTTATACTTAATTTTTCATTTATTTTTTCCATCCATACTTTATTTTTAACAATTAATACATCATCTGTATAATTATACATTATTGGCAATTGTACTTCCTTCATCATTTTGTATCCACTACTGCTTAGACCCATAGTAGATGGCAGAAGATCCTCTACATATGCCTATGCTAAGTTTGTGGATGGGATTCTTAAAAAATATGTAACAATGGATGAGTGGATAGTGAAGGATTCATGTGATTTTTTTTGGAAAAAATAAACAATATGGATTTTCAACAAGATAACAATTTCATCACAGTTGATATGAAGGAACTTTATACTAGCATCCCGCACCAGCAGAGTATGGATTGGGCCATAGCAAATATGCGACAAAAAATGCAGCTCCAGATGAAACAGCATTAGTAGGAGAGCTATTGGACATAATTTTGTCTTATAACTTCATTCTCTTTGATAATCAATTTTATATACAAAAGAAAGGAGTAGCGATGGGATTCCTGTGTGGATCTTGCTACGCTAACTTAGTGATGTCTTATAGGGAGAATAATTTTGTATTTAACAATGATTTTCTCAAAAATGTAATCACTTTTTATGTTAGATTTATAGATGACATCTTTATAATTTTTCAAGGAAATGAAGGATTAGCAATAGAAATTGTTAATATGTTCAATGAGAGTACAGAATTTTTAGAATTCACCCATACCTATAATGAAGAATCTGTTTCATATCTCGATGTAACATTGAGTAAGAATAGGACACAAGAAGTGTATGAAGCAAACATCTTTAGGAAACCTACTTATTCTAATAAATTCTTACATTTATCTAGTGCTCATCCATTGCATCAAAAAAAGTCAGTGGTCAAGGGCCAGCTTGTTAGAGCTGCACGAATGACCACAACAGATGAAAATTTTGAACAGGAATGTTTAGGATTAAAACAGATGTTCCACAATAGAGAATATCCCATGCACTTCTTGGACCCTATATTGGAAGAAGTAAAAATAAAAAGAGCAAATGGGCATTTTAGGCCTATATTAAAGCAAAAAGAATTTCGCTTCCATAAAGATGGGGTTCAGTCCATGGAATCCTTGCAAATTAAATTAATGGGACGATCTAATAACGAAGATTTCAATTTGGCATGTATATTAAGATTTTCATTAGATTTTGTTAGTATCAAAGAAATTATATTGAAAAATTGGAATATACTTAATGATGATTATACATTAACATCTAAGTTAGGTTCAGTACCTAAGGTTATATGGAAGAAAGGTTCTAATTTTAAAGATATATTTCAAAAACATGATAATGCCAAGCTGATAGCTTTTAATGGAGGTATGAGGCAATGTGGCAATTGTCCATATTGTCATTATATGATCCCAGGTTTAACAACAGGGATCAATGGAATTAAAATATATATTAAAGGCAAATTTAATTGCAATTCCAAAGGAGTTGTATACTTAGCAACCTGCCAGGGGTCTCCCTGTTTTTACATAGGAAAAACGGAGTGAAGGTTAAGGGATAGAGTATACGAACATTTGAGATGTATCAACTTACAGAAGGAGGATAATGCTTTAGCGAGGTATACCATGCAATATCCTGATCACAAATTCTGTTTTAAAGTAATACAACAAATCAAACAAGAGATGAGAGGGGGTCCCTTCAACTTGCTATTGGAGAAATGTGAACTCTTATGGCAAATCAAACTTAACGCCTTCACATATCCAGGACTCAATGAGAAATGTTCCCTTATGTGCCTTTTAAAACTTAGAAATTTAGAGAGGTAAATATTAGGCTTGTTTGATTTTGATAATAGAATAGACATACACATAATAGTTAATCAGAAGAAGTTTCTGTTGAATAGGTTTATTTTGGATAATATTTAGAAAATATGTTTTATACATATTTTAAACATTGAAGTATATATTACCAATAACACACATACATATACTTTTTCTGCCATGAAGATACATGACTTGATCGACCAAATGAGTACATACTTGATTCAAATCAATTCAAGTATAAATGTAAACATATTGCCCCTAGTTGTTTTAATATTATATGACTTCAATTATTTTATAAAATGTTTTTAAAAAATGGTTTATTAATAATTAATAATAAGAAAATGTTACTTTCATAAATGAACATTAATTTCTGCTGTATATAGCTGTGGTGCTTTCTAGATGGTTCGCTTTCTTGATGATCTATTTTTCATTATGATTTAGTTATTTTTAATTCGTATTTTAAATTTTAATATAATAGGGAAATCTAGGTATTAAAATCAACAGAGATTGATTTATTTACTTATTTATTTAAGCATATTTTAATACATGCTGTTGGTTTTAGAAATGTAAAAAGTTGTGTCACTTTAAGAAATTCAAATATTGGTTTGAATTTTGGCGGGTTTCTTAATGAAGGTTTTCTATATAAACAATGTTGTATTAAATGCCTAATGTTTGTCAGTTTATCTGAGGAAGTCTAACCATTGAGTTAGATGAAAAACGTTGGGCAAGTTTTTAACGTTTAATAACATTAAAGCGTGTGTAGCAGCGGTTGCCTGAGCGGTTTTCTTTGATATTTATAATAATGCATCATTTCTATCAAGTTTTTATTTTCCTTGAGTAATTCCCTTTAATACCTTATGTAAAATTAAAGATGCTGCATGTACTATTGGGCTTATTAAACCCAAACCTCCTTGCTCTTCTTTCATATACAAAATACCTCTTTTGACTGGAGTTAGTCTAGAGCCCCATATAAAAGAGAATATAATTTTTATTAATTCCTTTTCATACTTAATATGAATCATATAAATGTTAGCAACATAAGCAAATTTTCCTATTACCATGGTGTTCAACAAGTGTGCTTTTTATCTATATGAAGATCTATATTATTTCCAAAAATTAGTCATATGCTTTACTTCTTTGAGAACATTAGCCCATTGTTGTTGTCTGTATTCATTCTTTCCAAATGTTATTTCTAATATATTTATATGTTTTTCATTGAACTCAACACCTCCAATCATACCTTCAAAACCAAATTCTTTACTTTTCTCCTTATTTATACTTAAAGCATTACAATTTATACTTAATTTTTCATTTATTTGTTTCATCCATACTTTATTTTTAACAATTAATACATCATCTGTATAATTATACATTACTGACAATTGTACTTCCTTCATCATTTTGTATCCACAACTGCTTGATATTTTATTAATTTCCTTCACTATTACATTCATAACCAATGAGAAAATTACACTACTAGCTGGGCAGACCTGTTTTACTCCACATTCTATTTTTATTTCTTCCTCAATTAAACCATTTACATTTAGTTTCACATAGTTCCTTTCATAAACATATTTTATTACTTGTAATATTTTTACTTACATTATATGACCTGCAAAATTCCCCATAATGATTTATATTGAATATTATCATAAGCTTTACTTATATTCCCTATTCTAACCTTTGCTTCTACATTTTTATTTATGATATCAATTATTTATCTTATTATCCATAATAAACTTTGACTTCCTTTTCCTTTTCTTCCAAATGCATTTTGGTCATATATTCTATCCAATTTTTTCTGTAACCTTTTTGTTATTATTCTCATACAAATTATAATCTGTATTATTCAATGTTATATGTCTCCAATTGTTTATCTCCTCTTTATTTCATTTTTTAAATATAAATTGTATAACTCCTGTATATATCTCTTTCTCTTTAATTCCAGTTTCTAACCATTCATTCATAACTTATATAAAAATTATGTTTTGCCACTCTTTCGTTTCTTTATACATACCATATTCAATTCCATCCAGTCCTGTTGCACAATTCATGTTAATATCTTTTAGAATTTCATTCAGCTCTCTCCTGGTTATTTTTTGTTCTAAATACTCATTATCTTCCTTATTTAAATTTTCACCTTTATAAAATTGTTATATATTTTCTTCTCTCTTAACAAATAATTTCAATACATATTCTTTAATTATTTCATATATTCCTTCTTGCTGTTTTATTTGCTTACCTTCCTTTTTTTTAAATCATCTTATTATTTTTCTTCTTTTATTAATTTAATCAAATATGTTGCTACCTTTTCTTTCTTTCCCTGTAAACAATAATTTTGCTTATATAACAATTTGTTAATTTTAATTTGATTCATTTTATATATTTCTCTTTCTTTTTCATAAAATTAATGTTTCTTCTCTAATAAGTCTCTAAATGTTTATTGACGTAATATCTTATATCTCTCTTTTTCTTTCCTTCTTTTCTTCCTTGTACATTCTAAAATACTTTTTTTATATTTTTCTTTAAAATTAAGCCACCAAACAGTCCATTTCTCGTAAAACTCCCTCATAGTCATATGTTTTTTCCATAATTCAAAAAGTTATTTGTTCTTGTCTAGATCTAATTCATTTTCATTAATTCTCTTTATTATTTTCCTATTCTTATAAATTCTTCATTTTCATGTACTTTAACCCATATTGTCACATAATCTGAAAATCCAGCATACTTAATTTCTTTTTTTAACTTTTAAACTATCAGATATTAAAAAATAATCAATTTGTGTCCTAATTTCATTCCTTTTATAGGTCCAAAGGTTATTCTCCCATGCACTTAACTTTCCACTTCTCATAATTTCTTTAGACATTTTAACATCACAATTGTTCTTATTTTTCCTTAAATAACAATTAAAATCACCTACCACCATAATGTCAATATTTACACAAACATATTCAAGAATATTTTTACACATCATTTCTCTTTCTTTTTTTGTTACATATGCATGTAAAGCTATAATTCATTTTTTCCATCTCATGTCTATTGCCATAGTTCAGCTTAGTTCCACTATGGTTACATGTAATATTTTAATGCTTTCTTGACATAATATACATATGCCCAATCATGTTTCTTTCCCCCTGTTCCAAACCACCAGACCATTCCAAAGTTTTTCAGTCTGTGTTCTTTCTTCCTCTGTTAGCAATCTGATATCTTCTAAAACAATACTATGTACATCAGCTGCACCACACCATTGCAATATACCAATTCTCCTTTTAATATTTTTCATACTATACACATTTAAAGCTAACAGTTTCAGCTTTTAAGAACAGTTGATATAATAAAATGTTATCCCTTTTCTATTCTTATTTCTCTAAGCATTATGTTTTTTTTTATTTTTTCCCCTTTCTTTTACTCTTTTCCCGATCAAATTCTTATTTCTTACTGTGCATCAATCCACTACTTCCTTACTTGTCTCCTCTGTTTCTTTGCCCTTGTTATTTTCTTTAACTTCATGTATAACCTCTTTATCAGTTACATATTTTTGTACATTTTCATGTATAGCACATTCTACTATCTCTTTATCCTGTATAACTTCATTTTTGTTTTCATTTTCTTGCACATTTATTTCACATTCTAGCCATGAATGACCAGTATTGCCACATTTTTTGTACTTTAAAATGACATTTTTTTGAATTATGCCTTGTTTTACCAAATAAATAATGTTTTATCACATTCATTGATTAAATGATCGTTTCTCCACAAAAATAGCAAGTTTATGGTTCACCCCTGTATTTCAAAAAACTGCTATTACCATGAACATTAATAATACTAGGTATGTACATAACATTATCGTTTTCCATTTTCAGTATTACTCCACATTCCTATCCCCCAGTCCATAGTCCTCTTTCATCATATGCTTTAGTAGTGTCCATTATTTCTTTGCATATAGTTAAATGTTCTTTCAGTTATTTTGCTTCAACTTCAGATATAAACTGGATCATTATTCTTTTTTTTTTTGTTTGTCTGTAAAAAGCTTGCACAACATATTCTAACCATGGATAAATATTTTGTTTTGCTCATATGCACCCAAAAAATTTTCCATTGCCTGCCCAGTCTCAAATATCAAGTCACAAAAAGTCTCTTTATTAATTAAAATTAATGCTCTTACCCCTTTTGCTTTGACACCCAGAGGTGCTATGACAGAGTCCCAAACCTTACACCTGTCCAAACTTTCTTCTTTTTTACAGGTCACACATACTGTATACTTCTTTTTTGTTTCTTTTATTTCTTCTTTCTTCTTTGCTCCTTCTCCCACAGTTTGTGCATAAGTTTTTGTCTCTTGAACTTTTTCTGGCAAAGTTTCTTCTTCTCCTTTTTCTTCTTCAATTTTCTCCATGATGTCACTCCATGAAATTGCTGCTCCACTTTCTGGTTCACTTTAGTTTACCATTTCTTCCAAATAATAATCCCACAAACCTCCCAATTGGAAGGTTATAATTATGCATTTCTTAGTGGTAACTGTCTCTCCGTCAAACAATCTCCTCTGAATGTTTTCCTCTGAATCCATCTCTGTCACAGCTACAATCTCCTTTTCTGCCAATAACACTGTTTTTTCTGCACCCACAGCATCAGAAAAAAACTTCTGGTAGCGATTCTACTATTTCAGCTACATTTTCATCAACCTTCACTTCATTTTCAGCCAAAGCTGAATCAGCCATATTTTCTTCCTGTTCTTCCTGGCTGCCTCCACACCTGGACAGGAAACAGGAAGTCAGGATGTGTAACACACAAATCCTTCCCCCAACTACCAAGAGTAGGGGAAGTTCCCTGATACCTTGGCCAAATTATCCTGAGTAGAATAAGTGTTCTCTCTGGTCTCCAAAAGAGGTCACTATCCAAGTGGGACTAACCCGGTCACAAAGAATAAATAAATAAATAAATAAAATATACCCCAGTCTAACCCTTTCTCCAGTTCTGATGTAAAACTAACCTTGTTGACAATAAGTGGCTTTCATGACTACCAGAGTTGAAAGAACGCTTGCCATGTGATTATCTAAAATGCCAAATGCACTGAGGACTGTAAGTAAAAGAATGATAAGACTGCAAATGTGAATCTTGCATTTGACAGCATGTTGGGGTTGGTTGGTTGGAGTGGGGATGTGAGATGGAAAAGTTGCATCATCTGTCAATATGGTGGACAGGCTGCTGGGATATGCAGTAGGCAAATGTCTCACTGGCCTACAGATTTCTGCTTATCAGAGATATGGTGATGGATAAGGACTAAAAATTTACTGTTGAAGATATTTCTCATTTCCAGTTTTATTATATAGCACTTGAGTATAAGCTAAAGTCTAATATACAACATTCTTGTTAGTCAATTTATTTGTGTACTTTTAACAAAGGAATGTCATAGTGGCAAAACCTCTGCCTTGCATCTTCAGAATGTTGAGTTCAGTGTTGTTATGGCCACTGTCTATGTCTAGTTCCACATGTTCTTGCATGTGTGTGTGTGTGTGTGTGTGTGTGTGTGTGTGTGTGTGTGTGTGTGTGTGTGTGTGTGTGTGTGTGTGTGTGTGTGTGTGTGTGTGTGTGTGTGTGTGTGTGTGTGTGTGTGTGCGTGTTTGTAAATCCATGACTGTAATTTCTCCCAGCATAATATATTTATTCAAAGCTACAAATTATAATTCATTTTATTTCTTGTTCATAGATTGATAAATTGGTACTACACAATCTGACCTTGTAGACCATGTTAAGCCTAGCCAATTAACCCATATAAAAACCAAATTGTGCACCTTGTGTCTGTATGGTAAACATCTTAGCCATTATACCAACTCCCTTCCAGCTTTCTTATATGGTGCCAACTGCAATCATCTTCAGGCAACACTAGTTTGTAACACTGGAAGCCTGTGTGATTTTTATCAATCCAGTCCACATTTCTGAAGTCTGTTCACATTTATAGTTATGGCTGACTAGAATCTACAGAAGTGTTTATCTCTTGTTCCATCAATCAGATCCACTTTGTCTTCACATAAGGTACATACAAGAGAATTTGTTTTTCATTGTTCCCTCAATCAGATCCACTTTCTCTTCACATAAGGTACCTCCAGGAGATTTTGTTTGTCATTTTACTTTCAGTAAACATGAATCAAATCCACTTTCTCTTCACATAAGGTACCTCCAGGAGAATTTGTTTGCATTTTACTTTCAGTAAACATAGTAAGCAAACCAGGAGTCTTCTTATACTCTTAAAAAGATCTAATAGTCATTGCAGCATGGACTGGAGATTACTTGCACAGGAACAGGACAGCAGCTAAGACATTAATGTTCTGCAAACCAATGGAGACAGAAGAGCAATGGCTGCTGACGTTCCTTGAAATTCAGGAGTGCTGTCTGTTATGATGACAGCCAGTAATATAAATGTGTGGCTTTTGAGACTTTACATGTTGGTGATAGTGTGAGTGGGTGTGTTTTGACTCAAGAACTCCACAGTTTCATCCTACCTCTAAAACATGCTGGTTGGTTAGTTACATTAACTTGTCAACATGCATGTTTATCTACGCTTACCCCTGTGACTGGGTCATGGTTGAAAAGGGACAGTTCAGTTCACATCATACGTCTTTTACATTTGCAATTTATTAAGGTCATTTCAGCACTGCATTGCTGTTAAGAAGTCTCAGGTAACTTTATAAGAGATAAAACTGCCAAGTCTTTTTGTTTTGACTATTTTTTGGCTCTAGTATGCTTTCTTTTTGCAGTTACCTTTTCAGTTTTCTTACACAATATGTATCTGAGCTTTATTCCCTATTTCTGCAAGCAATATATATAATATAGGGTCTGAGTACCAAAAGGAGACATGTCTTCTACTGGACCATGTCTGTGAGGCTTTGAAATTCATCCCAAAAAGTCCTTTTAGCATCTGTGCAGCTCCCAAATCCACTTTGTTCACAAAAGTACATTCATCCTCTTGTTTTTGCTCCAGAAACTTTGGCAAGAATTTTTCCATCTTATCCTAGTATCTGCTGGATGTGCCAAAGTGGGAGCATGTGCTCCTTCATGCATATATTTTATGACTAAGTGGAAATTACTAGCTTTTGGAACCAGTAGGAGGGAGAGAAATGTCAAACACTGGGATGAAATATTTCATTTAACTCAGATCTTATACTAATTTCCCCAGAAAGTTTTACTCTAAGGCAACTATCCATTTCCTTCAGATAGATGTTTCATCTATGAAGGAGGCTATTGCATTGATAATGGAAGCCTCATCTCCTACCCACCTGTTGGGACTGTTGGTGTACAGTAGAGCAACCCTATCAAATGGAGATGAAAGCATCACAACAAAGAAGTAATGAGTCCAAAACAATTTTAGCATGGGCTTTATTCATAAATTTCCATGATTATCTACAGGTACTGGAACAGTGATCTGATGGGAGTATCACAACATTGATATCCAGATTTCAAGCACTCGGCTCACATCTTTAGCTACTCCTGGAGATATATTTAATTTAGGCTTTCTTCTAGCTCTTCTTTTTTATCTTTCATTTTTTATCTTATTGCCTCTCTCTCTTTTTGGTTAGATTGTAGTCACTTATTCAGTTTATGGATGAATTCCAACTGAATGGTTACCTACTTTTATTCTAGCTTTTTTGTTGATGGTTTTGCATGAGTCTGAATTGAAATGTTATCTATCTTTTATTTTGATAATGAATGGTAAATAATCCAGTAAGTTAGGCAATATATTTCAGGTTTATTCTTGTTCTTTTCCCCAAGATAGTGAAACTGCGGGGTTTGGGATGAATTCCATAAGGATACAGGTGCATTAATTTTCAGAAGTCATCCATGATTCCATAATGCTATTGTACAGTAAAAGCTAAATCAGCCCCAAGTTTAACACCATACCAGGAGGTGGAGTACTCTCAACGCAACTCTATTCTGTGATGATTTTTCATATGCTAGGAGTACCTCATAAACCGAGCTCGGGTAATGATTCACAAAGTTTAAATATAAATTAACTTCATTACCTATTCCTGGCATAATCATATGAATAAAGAGTCTGCTTATGCTTGCTGAGAATAACAGAATTTGGTCACCTTCACAGTGCCATCTGTATGTCAGATGTGACAGTGCATACATGACAGATAAAGATGTTATTTATGCATTATTTCTTCCATGAATACAACATTAGTTTGCATACCCTGGGGTTGCACTGAAAAAGCAGTTCTTATTTTACACAATCTGTATTTCTGAGTTGCTCCCAGAATATGCAGGGAATAACACCAGAAACAATGTTATCACTGATATTAACTGTGCTCTCCAATCCCAAAGTAAGATAGACTCGGCCTTAATATAACACCACTTTTGTGTCAGATCTGTTACTGCAGGCATATGGCCTTTTCACAAAGCAATGCCTGCAATGTCATTCCCAGCATACAGGTGGGGCAACACCAGTACCAAAAAGGCCTATTCATTAGAAAGGAGCATACCATTACTCTGGCAATTTACTCTGGCATAAACCAGCATAAAATCCTACAAGTGTAGGGTCTTGGAATCCTGATGACCTGCATAGCCAGAAGGCTCCTGTATCCCTTGTTTTAGACTCAGACACTGTGTAAATGCTTGCTACTCCTAATATAAATTGTTTTCGAATCCTACAGTTACCATATTTAAGCAAGCAAGACATGGAGCGGGTGATGACCCCCATTGAGTCACAGGTAGTATTACATCATCATCATCATCATCAACAACCCTTTTTTCACCATTCTTTGAGAGGGTTACATCAGCTGCCACCATCCCTGTTGATTCAATAGCACTCTCCTACCTTCTTCAACAGACATGCCTGACTGTTACAGGTCTTCTCTCACAGAATTGATCCATCTGTTTGCTCAATGCTCACATTTTCTCTTGTCTTCTTACTGTCTGCTCCAAATTTTCTTTACAAGGTTGCCTTCTGATTCCTTGCACATGAGCCCAAACTGCCATTACCTGTTCTCTTTGACATTCTCTTTAATTGGTGTTACTCGTGCTTCTGCCTGAAGTCCTCATTTCTTTACCTGTCCCACAGTGAATCCTACCACCCATCTCAGGCACTTCATCTCTATCAGCTCTAGTTTCTTCAACTGCTCTGTCTTGACTGCCCAGGTTTCTGTACCACACAGTAGTACTGATAGCACCACTGTTTTCTACAGCTTAGTTTTCAGCTTCTTTGATATTCTTCTGTCACATACTAACCCTGACACTCTATGCCAGTTGGCTGCAGCCCCTTTGATTCTAGCTTTGACCTCCATTTTCAGACTTCCCTTCACTTCAGCCACCCCTCCCAGATACTCAAAGCTTGTTCCACTATTTTCCCTTCTCTCAGTACTCTTCTTCTGTTTTCTCTCATTTGCTGACAATACAACTGTCTTATCTTAGTTTTTTGTGTGCCTTCAGCTTTGCAATCCATTACTCTGTCATTTACTGATGTTTTTATTCATAGTCTGCCTGCAATGCCATATCGTCCATATACAGCAGCTTTGGTGATTCATCTCCTTCAGCCTGTTTGCTAATGTAATCCATCACCAGTATAATAGGCTCAGAGCTGAATGATGGCACACACCCATTCCTACTGGAAATCCCTGTGTGAGACTGAATACTGTTCATTTTTATATCACTGGGTCTTTGTATGCACTAATTCTGTCAATGTTTTTGGGGCTTCAAACCATTATAGGACTGCCCAAATCAGTTTCTTGGGACCTTGTCATATGCTTTCTGTAAGTCTAGGAATGCCAATTTGAACTCTTTCCTCATCTCTAGCTTTTTCTCAACCATTTGTCTGAGTGAAAACATTAGGTTAGTTGTGTAGCAGGGACTATTACTTCTCCTGAAAAAAAAAGAAAATATGTTATTTGAGTTTTTATCAGTATTTTTAACTTATGTTTTCTCATTCCTTTTGTTTCAATGAGCTTGTGTTTGATGGGCTTGGAGTTGGCTTCTCACAGTGAATCCATTCATTATACCCAAAGTAACTGGCTCTTCATGATGCCTTTAAATAGATGTCTGGCACGCATACTGCTTCTATGGAGGTACCTGTTGGCTTGTACCTCCTTCCTAAAGATCCTAGTAAGTAGCTTGTTCCACTGTTTTGCTATCTTGACATGTTTGACATAGGGAAGAGTAGCAGGAAGCTTAAAGAGCAAATTACTGAACGTCAGTCAGAAATAAGGAGGAAAGTTACTGGTAACTCTCTTGCAAAACACATTATGGATTGTGGCATAGAGCATACTTTTATTTTTAGAGTAGTTGAATTATTATTTAAAAATCCAAGGGGAGGCAACAGTAATAATAAGGTGGAGATGTATGAATATAACTGGATATTGCATTTACAAGTTGACCACAAACCAGGTTTAAATACCATGATTAGTGTAAAACTAAATTTAAAACAAAAACAGATGGGTTTGAAATGAAAGAATATTTTATCATTTGTCTGATCTTGAATTTTTATCATTGGTGTGCCTTTAAGGAATTTTTGTATTAATTAATTGGTGCTCTTATTTTATTGGTGGCTGTGTCTTGTGATTTTATTTGAACTTAGTATTTAAGTAGGCAGTTGTTTTTATGCTGTATTTCAACACTGATGAATGCAGTAATCTCAAAAGCTTTATTTGAGTCCAGTGTTCTTAATGGATTTTGTTTGATTGCTGCCATTGACTCTGTTTACTGTAGGTTCATAGGTTCATAGATAGGTACTAGGCTATTAGCCCTGGGGCCTATATATGCCTAGTCAAAAAGCTTTCCTGGCTTTCGCCACCCAAGAAAATTATTTTCCTGTGCTCCTGTCAAGCAGTGCCACAGAAGTGAACCCCGGGGTGAATTTTCTATTTCCCATCCAGTCGTCAATATTTTTCTTAAAGAGGGCCAATGAGGAGCTTTGCTTGACATGAATGGGTAGTTTGTTCCAGAGTATGGGAAGTCTCTAGGACAGGAATCTATCCCTCCAGCATGTTCTGTCTATTGTAGTGACAAGGTTTAGGTCCCTGGAGCATGTGGTTTGGAGTGATTGGGATTTATTTAAGTAAGCATGTCCAACAGCTCTGGATTTGACATAGCTTTGTATGTTAGACAGAGATCGCCTCTGAGTAGGTGATATGCGATGGAGTAGAGCTGGAGTTTTTTGAGATGGTCTAAGTATGGCAACTGGTTGATGCTGTTAATCCTCTTAGTGAGGTATTTCTGTAGCCTTTCCAATTATTGTAAGTATCTTGTGAGACACATGCCAAATGGAGCATTGTACTCTATAATGGGTCTGATGAGTAATGAGTAGAGAGGAACAATGACCTCCTTTTTTTCTAGAGAAGAACCCTTTTGTGATGAGGTGTGCTAAGTAGAAAAATTTCCTGACTACTGTGATGATGTGGTTATCAAAGGGGAGACTACTGTCCACCTGTGTCCCAAGGTCTTTTATCACACTTTCAGTGTTTAGTGAGCTACTGCCTATGTGGTAGTTCATGGGTACTGAGTTTTTCCCAAAGGGGAAGACAATGCACTTCTTGGCATTGAGCTTGAGGCCATGACTTTGACACCAAGCATCTGTCTCTGTGAGGCCATTTTGTAGAATGTCTACATCATTAGGTGATTCTATTATGGCTTCCAGTTTGCAGTCATCTGTGAACTTTGTTAGCCAAAGACCTTCTGTCTTGGCCTGCACTTCAGAGAAGTAGATGCCGAACAGGAAGAGGACCCAGGACTGAACCCTGTGGTACTCCACTTGTCAATGGTCTGAAGTCAGACTTGTAGTCGGCTACTTTTACTAAGTAGGTTCTGTCAGTGAGCCAATTGGCCACCCATCTTGTGACATAGGGATTTTTGCCCAGTTTAGTGAGTTTATCTATAATTCCAGAGTGGGGGATGGTATCAAAAGCCTTGGTGAGGTCAAGATAGGCTGTGTGCACTGCCTTGCCCTCATCTACGTCTCTAGTGTCTGCTTCAAAGAAGTTAATCAGGTTTAGTAGACATGATCTACTTTTTACAAACCCAAACTGAGTGTGGTCCAGGATTTGGAGGTTACCTGTGTCTTTGTTTATAAGCTCCAAGTTGCAGACTAGGCTCATCAGGATAATGGGGCAGTGGGGGTGCCACACCCCCTTTGTGGAGTGGGATAACCATTGCCGTGTGCCATTCAGTAGGTACATAGCCTATGTTGAGGCTATGATTGAACATAATACTTAGGTGGGGTGCCCGTTCATTCTGTAGTTCATGCAGTATGTAGCCTGGGATGTTGTCTGGTCCCATAGATGCTGTGTTCTTGGCTTTGGAGAGTGCGGTCTTTACTTGTTCATCCATGATTACAAGGGCTTTGCATTCTTCTGGTATTAATATGGGCCATTTGGAGGGTGAGAGGGGGGGTACAGTTAGCACTGAACCTATCTGCCAAGATGGTGGCAATATCGGTTGGTTCTGTATATTTAGTGCCATTCTGCTGTAACCCAGAGCAGATCTGAATGTCATCATTGAGATTCTTGACGTAGCTGTAAAATGCTTTGTGGTTGTCTTTGGAATCAATTTTATTTTCATAACTGGCTTTGGAGGATTTTATGAGGGATCTCATCTATTCCTTGATCCATTTTTTTCTGGAGGAAGGTGATGTTCTCATTTGTCTTAATGGCCCTGGAGAAGTGCCTTGGTGCCCTGTGGGGCCTATCCCAATGTGGTTCTTCCTTTCCCCTCACATGTGCCTTGATACTCCCAAAAATCCTGTGAATGCTCCCCCTTCCTGCACTGTGCAGCCTTTGTGGTGGTTTTTGGTGATTGTGGGTCATTTCTACATACACCTCATACAGATTACCAGTCTCTTTGAGGTTCTGGTCATTTCTAGGGAGAGGATGGTAGCTATCTATCTGCTTTTGCCCCCGCCCCTTGTCTCTGCACCTGTGGTGTCAATATCTGTTGCTCTGCTACCTTCTTGGGTTCCACCTCTCCTTTGAGGTTTCACTGGGATACTCCTTATCCTGTTTGTCTATCTCTATTTGTTTGGAGTCCTTAGGGCATACGTGCTTTACTGTGCTAATCTGATTTTAATGGATTCCATCTTCTTCATTTCAGCTTCCTGCTTAAAAACAACACTGCTGAAAATTAATATTTTGTTGCATGTATGACATTTTAATAAGCAAAATGAAAATTATATGTCCCGGAATTCAGACCTTTAGCATAAGGACTCATATATTATATCTAAAAGTTTTGTTGAACATCTGCACAAATAATTCATCCCTTCTTTTTCCAGACTGGTGGTAGACTATAAAGTGTTTAATGCCACTTACCTTCACAAAGGTCTTGAATTATTTTAATATAAACTGAGTGACAGTTACTGCTGACAACCAGTCAAGATAAGTGGTTTCTTCTGCCTACTCAGTCATGGTTGAGATTATTTATATTTACCATCTTTACTAGGTACACTGAGACCCCAGTAGCATCCAGAAGGTTAATGTGGATACATTGTCATGATGCGAATGTACATTGCCAGTGATTCCAGGTCACCAGTTGCAGTGCATTTTGGACCACTTAGTCTTCAATTTCCATATTACTCTCACGCAACAACACAAAACTTTGTGTAAGGGACTTCATTTTTTTTTTCTCAAATGCTTTTCATGTAGTGTGTCCTCCTGTACTTTGTAATGTAGCTTTGCCAGCATTAGTAATCTGTTGGCATGTATTACATTTCTGTAACATACAACTGACTGTTCTTCCCTAATAATCAAGTGTAACAACTTACCACCCGCTATTTACAAGAAAGTATACACATGACAACAGTGAGCGATTTCTGGTTTCTTATTTCATAACAATATTTCTCATGAGTAACTGTACCATACTTTATTTATTTATTTATTCAGTTTGATTACCGGGGAGGTCCACTGGGCTGGGGAGCCCATTTTCAGTGGAGGCCCGGGGAGAAAAGCTCCACAGAAAGTTTATTAGATACATGTTTTTCAATCATAGTAAAAAATACATAGTAAAAAAATACATAAAAATACAAACAATATGGTTCAATCTCCAAAGCAGTAAACAATCAATACAATTACAATTAAGTTTAGGAGAAAATACATATCCCTTTATCCCACAGTTGGCTCCTTAAGCTTTTCATAGACTTTATGTAAAAGCCCATTGGTATTACTGCATTATGTTCTCCTATACAAAGCATCATTGGTACCTCCTAGGAGTGATGGCCCCCCTACTGCAACCATTCTGTATTCATCATGGATACCCATTTTATGAATGGAAATCAGCTTGCAGTGATTGGTGTTTCATATCCTCCATAAACCTTTTTTTTTCTGTACAGAGATTGGTTGAGTAGGGGTGGTTGGTATAATGGTTAAGGTGTTCACCTCACTTACACAAGGTACATTGTTGCATTCCACTTTTGGAACAGAAATTGTATGAGCTCAAAATAGGTCACAAGGGCAGCTAGTCTAGTACTTACCTATGACCTATGAATGTCTTCCCTCTCCAATCCATATTGAGGGATTTTATCTTTTTGAGTCTAGTTAAATTTAATTATTAACCTTGAATCAATTGCTGTGGTGTCCTCTGCATCATTCTGGAGTTTATTTGCCCCATCTCTAAGGTGAGATATTATATGCCAAACTATTACATAACAATCAATCAAAGCTGATAAGAATTTTTGTCCTGTGTAATCGTTCCTTTTGACTCCTTGAAGGTGCATTTGCACTCCTTTGTCCATTTTCATTCAGAACCATTCTAAAGTAATGGCTGTAATACCATGAGAAGATTGAGTAGGAAACTGTAACATAATTGAAAACCTCACTTTTGACACATTTTGATGCCTACATTCCAACAGCCTTTACCCTATGTCATGATTTTGTAGACCATTCTTGTTAATCACATGACAAGAGTGTTTTTGTCTCTTACAATTTACAATTGTGTCGGTTGGTCTAAGTCCATAGTTATAGTCTAGGTTTTCTTGGTTCTTTTTATAATATCCCAGTAAACTTCATATTTTTCCAATCAATAGGATACAATCTTGTAACACTGAATATTAGGAATTCCTTGCCTTGCATAATCCACTCTCTACTGCCAAATCACAGATGTAGATGCAGCTATGAAAATGCTTACATTATACTGGGAAAAAACATATGTGTTTTGATAGCTGGAAAATTCTGGAAACCTCTTTAATTTCCCATTACAAATATGCCAGTACCATGGTAATTTTTAAGCACTTCTTGTTTTTTTCCTGCTACTTGTTCTCTAAAGTGTTCGATTACATCTTTTCTGCTGAATTTATTACTGCTTGTTTTTTGCCCGTTTAAATTTTAAGAGTTATTCTAAGTCTCTTAGTTTTGGTTTACGCACTTGGCCTTTAGGCCTACCCCTTAGCTCTGCCTGGCCTCTCTCCCTCAGATTCTGACAAAGATGGATGGAAAATTTCCTACAGTTTCTCCTGCCAGCCTGGTTGATATGGGCATCCTGAGACAGTGTAGCAACTGCCTCATGTACACAGACAACCATTTACTACTACCACCTAGGAACACAATTTGTGAGAGATGCAATTACATAAAGAAGCTAGAGTCTATGCACTCTCCCTCACAAGCCAGTATATCTGGCATTGAGAAGGTTGTCATCACATTCACTACACCTCAAACACCACCCACAACTACACAACACACACTCACATATGCAGAAGTTCTCAACAAAAACAAACCCAAAGGAGACCTCAGAGGCAAAAACACATGAGAACTCCACACCCTCCACACCACATACCATGCATAATCCACACACCAGTGTCTCGCAGCCACTAAGGCCTACCCATAAACCCAACATGTTAGTCATAAGAGACTCCATTGTGAGACACACAGATGTGCCTCTCACCAGGATAGATAAGGAGAAACTCACGGTTAGTTGTTTGTCAGGTGCCAGAATCCGCCATATCACACACACTCTCAAGTCTCTCAACAACAGGTACTGTTATGACTCTGTCATAGTCTGTGTAGGCATGAATGACTTGAGATGTACTTCCCTGGACTATATGAAGACAGACATGATTGAGCTCACTGAATATGTGTCCCAGGCAGGTATGTCCCTAGCCTTAAGCAGCATTCTACCGTCACCCAGAATGATGCCTCAAGACAAACAGAAAATGATTGACTTTAACAACTGGCTTAGTTTCTGGTGTCATTTCAGGAGAATCCAGTGCCTGGCAGCCTGGGAAGATATGACTGACAGACCACGAAGATTTGCTAGAGATGGCCTGCATCTGTCTCACTTGGCCTTTAGGCTTCTGGCAAAGGCCCTTACCTCACTCATAGTGCCTTTTTTAGGAAAAACCCTGAGGTCAATACTATCAACATAAAAATCTCAACAATAAGTTAATTAAAGGTCATGCTGCTAAACGCTAGGAGTCTAAACATGAAACTGCACTCAATGCAAGCATTCTTAACCCTGGAAGATGCTGACATTTGTGCAGTCACAGAAACCTGGTTCAAAGCTGAGGAGAGCACCCCAGCCTTACCTGGTTACTCATCCTATCATACATTCAGACCCCAAAATGTGGGCAGCAAAGCCAAAGGAGATGTAGTTTCAATATATATTAAAGACACCACACCTCCAGGCTGGTCAAAAAGTATGATGCACAGGACACACTCTAGGTGTAGTTAACCACTGACAAGACCCCTATTCAAATTATAGCTAGCTACGGGCCCCCAAATTTGACTCACAGTGCCCATTCCATCTATCTGGACCTCTTCAAATCTATCAAGATTCAACCCTTTACCCTGATCCCTGGAGACTTTAATTACCCAACCATAGACTGGAAAAACTACTGGGCAGCCACAGTGGTGCAGCGGTTAGCATTGCCACCTCACAGCAAGAGATTCTCTGGTTTAATCCTTGACTGGGCTGCCTTCTGTGCGGAGTCTGCATGTCCTCCCTGTGGTTGCGTGGGTTTCCTCCCACATCAAAAAGACATGCTATAGGTGGATTGGACACTCTAAATTGGCCCTAGGTGTGAGTGCGTGTGTGTGTGCCTTCTGTGGAAGGTTGGGCACTGGGCTGGCAACTCGACACCGTAAAACTCCACTGTCAATCATGAGTGGACAGGTGATCCATTGTGGCGACCCCTAACTGGGAAAAGCCGAAAGAAGAAGAAGAAGAAGAGTGGAAAAACTACTCATGCTAGAACACAAATGCCCAAAGATTCCTCTATTTAATCAATGCAAATACCTTGGAACAGCTAGTCAATACCCCCACAAGAGGTGATAATATCTTGGACGACTTGGTATTAACCAACATGAGTACCCACTGAAGCACCCCTATGGTATCATCCTCCCTACTAAGATCCAACCATAAAGTGGCCACTTTCAAAGTCACCATCTCCTCTGACCCCCCTATAGCTAGGGTCAAACAAAAAACTTCTGCAAACCTGATTACACCCTCCTGAGGGATGGTTTAAATAGTTTCACAGCCCCCTACCCCACTGTAGAAACTAGCATCAATGTCCAAATCTACACTGAAGTACTATACAATCATTTATATAGATGCATGTAATCAGGAACACCTAACAGGACAAAATCATTCTCCACAAGGAAGAGTAAACCTGTCTGGTGGACATCTGCAATAAATAAACTATATAACAAAAGGAAAATATTGCTGACCAAGGAGCAGGTGCCCAATTGGAAGCAATCTCTCCTTAGCCTGAACAAGCAAATAAGAGCTCTAGTGAAATTCTCTAAAGCCAATGTCAAGTACAAACTAGCCACATCTACTAGAGACAATCATAAGGCCTTCTTTACATATGTCTGCAATCTCAAAGGAAGCACCCAGATCTGTTCTGAACTGGTGGTCAAGGACACCACATACACAAATACTGTAGATATAGCCAATCTACTGGCTGACAGATTCAGCAAAAACTTTTCCCCTCTGTCTCTCCATCAGTAAATCAGGACATTCCCAGTACCTGCCCCCACCCCTTATCTCTAGGGAACAGATCATCACTGCCCTCTTAAAGGCAAAAAGTTCAGGCTCTATGGGACCTGATAACATCCCAGGCTGCATCCTACATGAACTCAGGCATGAACTTGCTGCACCATTAGACACCCTATTCAACCAAAGCCTGAGTGCCAGCTTTGTCTCAGACAAGTGGAGGACAGCCACTGTCATTTCTTTACACAAAGGTGGAGCATCCACTGATCCAGGAAATTATAGACCCATCAGCCTAACTACCCTGATCTGCAAGGCCATGAAATGGATTATCATGGCCCTCATTAACAGGGATATTGGCAACCTCCAAACACTCAATCCCACACAGTTTGACTTTGTCAATGGGAGGCCATGTCTGTTAAATCTGATCGACTTCTTTGATACAGTCACCAAAGCCATGGACGAGGGGAAGATGGTGCACACTGCCTACCTTGACCTGGCCAAAGCCTTCGACACTATTCAGGCATAGCAGATAAACTCTCAACTAGGCATCAATCCATATGTTACCAGATAGGTAGCAGACTGGCTCACTGATAGAACCCACCTAATCAAAATAGAGGAAGCCACCTCAAACAGTAGACCCATAACGAGTGGCATACCCCAGGGATCAGTCTTGGGGGCCTCTGTTATTTGGGCTATACTTCTCTGACGTGCAGGCCAAAAACAGTGGGCTATGGATGACCCTAGCCAGAGCAGCATCCTACCATCACCTAGAATGATACCACAGTACAAGCAGAAAATGACTGATTTCAACAATTGGCTAAGTGTCTGGTGTCATTCTAAGGGAATCCAGTATCTGTCTGCCTGGGATGACATGATTGACAGACCTTGATGCTCTACCAGGGATGGCATGCATCTGTAATGCCTAGGCTTCCAGATACTGGCCAAGGCTCTTGCCACCCCTACAGTGCCTTTTTTAGGGGGTGTTCCAAAGACCAAATTACCACTGTAACAGCTACAAACAAATGCAATCTGAGGGTCATGCTGCTCAATGCTAGAAGACTGAATCTCAAAATGCACTCGCTCGAAGCACTCCTTAAAATGGAGAATATCAACATTTGTGCTGTAACAGAGACCTGGTTCAAGGGAGCAGAAAGCCTGCACTACCAAGTTATAACTCATTCGACACTTTTCAGCCCCAGGACTTGGACCAAAGCTCCAAAGATGATGGTGTTTCCATATTCATAAAGGATGTGCACACCTCCAGACTGGTAGCCCAACATAATGCATCAGAGATACTTCAGGTGCAGCTAACATTAGGTAAGACAGCGATTCAGGTTGTAGCCTGTTATAGGTCCCCAACCATATCCCAAGACTCACACTCTATGTTCCTAAGCACCCTAGAGAATATTAGGGTCCAACCTAACACTCTCGTACTGGGCGATTTCAACTACCCCTCCATTAACTGGGAAAACTACTCATATACCAATACACTTGCCCAATGGTTTCTGGAATTCATTAATTCCAGTGCTCTGGACCAGCATGTTCTTACCCCCACTAGAGATAGCAACATTCTTGACCTGGTCATTACTAACATGGGCGACCATTGCTCTACACCAGTAGTCGACTCTTCCCTGGTTCGATCTGACCACAAACTAATATTGGAAATCCACATCCCTCCCACCCCCCGCAAAGGTAACCACCATGAAAAACTTCTCCAAAGCTAAGTTTGGGCTCCTAAAAACAGAGGTGGCTAACTTCACGGCACCTATGCAAATGGAGAATATTTGCATGACAACTGAATCTTACTCCAATGCACTGTACGAACACATGTACAAATGCATGGATCTCACCATACCCAATAGAACCAAGAAGCTCTCCTCCAAAAAAAGGAAGCCAATCTGGTGGCCCCTTCATATAAACAAACTCTACAACAGAAGGAGGAAACTAATGCGGAAAAAGGTGAAGTCCCAAGATGGAAAAAACTCCCTTATCAGCCTCAACAAAAATTTGAGATCCCTCATCAAATCCTCTAAAGCTAGCTATGAAAACAGAATTGCAGTAGATAGTAAAGACAACCACAAGGCTTTCTATAGTTATGTAAAGAATCTCCACGGCAATACCCAGATTTGCTCTGAGCTACTGCACAATGGTACCTCTTATACCAAGCCAACAGATACTGCCAATATACTGACCAACAGATTCAGTGCCAACTTTACCCCTCCCCCCCAAAAGACCAATCACAATACCAGTAGATTTCTAGGCACCCAGTATTACTACTGCACAGGTTAAAATAGCACTGTCCAAGGCCAAGAATACGGCTTCTATGGGACCTGATAATATCCCTGGCTGTGTTCTACATGAACTACAGAGTGAACTGGCATCTCACCTGTGTGCTCTGTTCAATCACAGCCTCACCTCAGGCTTTGACCCTACCGAATGGCACCCTGCTATAGTCATCCCTCTCCACAAAGGAGGAGTGACTACAAACCCTGGGAACTATCACCCCATTAGCCTGACAGGTCTGATATGCAAAGCTATGGAATGCATCATCATGGCCCTAATAAACAAGGATATAGGGAATCTCCAAACTCTAGATCCCACACAGTTTGGTTTTGTGAACAGTAGATCATGCCTGCTCAACTTAGTCGAACAGCCACATCTTTGATTTCTTTCCAAGGGAAAGAAATCTGTTGGCCATTGTTTTAAATTTGCCCTTTTCCCTGCTGTAGTGCAATCTCAGAGTTAGTATATTTAGTTAGGGGAGGTGTAGGGGGTGAAGCCACTTTATAGTGCTTGTTAAATTGTGTCATGTGTAGTTGGCCTACCGATTTCTTTCCCTTGGAAAGAAATCGATGATGTGACTGTTCACTAAAGGGGACATTTGACACTTATGTGCTGATGAAAGGGTACTCAAGATTTTGTACCTTAAACATTATAATATAGACCCTACAAAATTGTCTCTTCTATATTGTCTCACTATACTGACAAGTTTTTAATGAACATGTTTAAACAGGGTTTAATTTCAGATTGGGAGCTTGATTTTATGACAGTAGATTCCCCCACTATGGAGAGAATGTTTGGTATTCCCAAAGCACACAATAGGGATAATGTTTGGTATTCCCAAAGCACACATAACTCTTCAGGATCCTCCATTAAGACAGACTGTAGCTTCCAAGAAAACAAAGACAGAATACATTTCTGCATTACTTGATTTTTTCTGAACTCTTTGGTACAAAGTTCTCCTTTTTACCTGAATGACTCTTGGGAATTTTTAGACGGGTTGTTTAAGTACACTGCAATTTCAGGTGATTGTACCTTGGTCACTTTAGATATCATTGCTGTATACACGAGCATTCTACATCAAAAAGGTTTGGAGTTTGTTTCTGATTGCCTCGCCAAATGGACAGACACACCTCCCCACAGGATTAAGGCTTACATAGTCTTAATTAAATTAGTTTTGGAAAACAATTTTTTTTTCATTTAACAACACCATTTACCAACAGTTACAAGGGGTAGCAATGGGGGCTAAGATGGCATTGGCATATGCCAATCTAGCACTGAGTGCATGGGTAGCCAATACTTTAACCCATTTAGAGGGGTTTCAGCTTGTTTGTTTATACAAAAGATTTATTGACGACATCTTTTTCACTTGGAAGGGGGCTGCTAATGTATTTGATTCCTTTTTGGTTAAACTTAATGACAGCATTGAATTCCTTAACTTTACTCTCTCTGGGAAGGGAAATAAGGTAAATTTTCTAGACATTTCACTTTCATTTGACCCCATAACCAAAGAACTTGTGTCTTATATCCATAGCAAAGAAACATTTTGCAATAATTACCTTGACTTCTCAAGCCAACACCCCAAGTTTATAAAAATAAACATAGTTAAAGGTCAGTTTGTCCATCTGAATAGGATAATTAGTGATGATGCCCTATTTTTGCAAGAATGTTGTTACCTTGTGAAAATGTTCACTGATAATACTCTGAAAAGCTTGTTTTTAACTGTTTTAAAGAAGTGGCAGATTGCACGTACACCACACACCCGCCTATCCTGAAGAATGGGTTCAACACTGTTAAGAACAACTTATCCAATGACTGCATGAGATTTCCCCTTCCCATTTCTTTAGACTCAGAAGGTATCATGAACATAATTATAAATAATTAGGGAATTATTAAAACCAGTAAAGAATTAGTTAAAGCACTTGGGACTAACCTTTCTTTTTCTTACAAGAAAACCCATTCTTTAAAGTCCCTTTTTGAGTCAAACCCCTCATTTAGTTTTTTACCCAGGTATGTACACCTGTAGGAGATGTGTTTGTTGCCAACACATTGCCCAAGGAGAGAAATATGGGTTGAAACCACTTAATTTTACATTTCAGTTCGGGGACAAATTTGATTGTAATTCCACCAACATTGTTTATTTAGAAATGTGCTCTTTTTGGGATGCCTTTTATGTAAAGAATACCACTAGAAAACTGAATGACAGGATTAAAGGGCATTATCAGGTGATTATAAAAGGTGACTGTAAAAATGCTTTTGCCAAACACTGTAAATTTACCCCCAATTCTCTGTTTTTAAATTTATTGTTGATGAAAAACTTTCCACTATTTTTGGTGATGGCAATCCTTTACTCAAAGTCAAGGAACTCAAATGGCAAGTGAGACTTTGGGCGGACATGGCCCCAGGTTTGAATGGACATTTAAATATTAAAAGTATTTCTAGATGGAATCGGTAACATATGATGTCACTAATATGTTAATTAGCATAGTTTGATTTTTAAGTCAGTAGTTTCTTTAGCCATAATTTTGATGAAGTACTAATGAAAATGCTCAATTTCTTGTATGTACCTAATGATTGCTTATTAAAAGTAGATTATTATTTTATTTGGAATGTTTCTTCCATGTTTTCTACATTAACTGCCACAGACTTATACTGAAGACATTACCTGTCCTTTGGGCAGCTTGGGGGAAAATATGGTAAAGTGTACATTCTAGATACACTGTACATTTGGGCAGCTGGTATGCTATCAAAACTCAGCTGTAATTTTTCTTTACCTGTCACTGTTTTTCCTATTAGAGTTCTTTTCTGCTGTATACATTATTCTTGCAAGATTTTTATGCATATACCCTAGTAGACTGCTTAACTGTTTGCAAACTAAGTTGTTTTAATCCATAGATATTTCACATTTTGAAATTGTTTCCTAGCATACTCGTAATATATTGCATGTGTGACACTTTTCTTGCACCTGCAAATATCTTTGGTACTTATGTATTATCACAACACATTTGTAATCTGAAATTATTCATAATTTGAGTGCAAAATGAGTTTATCTTTAAGTAAGAAGGGGTATGTAAAGTCTTAAGTCTTGTTTTGTCACTTTGGTTATGAGATTTTAGAAAGTGGAACAATGGCAAAATCCCTCTTCCTGGGTAGCATCCTATCCTGCTTTGTGTCTGTGTCATGCTTTGCAATGGAATTGTAGGCTGCTGCTTTACTGTGATTACTGGGAAAGACAGGGATTTAGGTTTCCTGGTCAAGGGTTTGTAGAAAAGATCTGATGTCTGTGTGTCTGTGACTGTTACATGTGTGAGATCTTGGCCTTAGATTTATTTGTGTTTGTGTGTGTTCACTTAGTAGTTTAGAAGTTTTGCTGAAGGGATTGTACATCTCGATGCTGGCTTGTCATTTTCAGAGATTGGAGTACACAGGGCACAGTTCCGCTTGACTTTATGTCTGCTAGTAGATTCAGACAAAACCGAGCAGCACAACTGCATTTTCCATCCATGATATGCCATATGATTTATTTACAGATTGAGGGAAGTTACTGTGTGGAAAAGCCATGCACAAGGTCCAGGGCATTCGGCAGTGTTCCCTGTAATGTTGTCATAACACTGACTTTAAAGATGGGAAAGGTAGGCTAGCAGTTGTGTTTGCACTATCATGGCAGGTGTTAGGATGTGACGTTTATGTACTCAGCTGTCTATCTATTTTGCCCACATTGAAATGAGCGCCCATCATTTGAAAGAGATATTATTCCCAATCTGACTTAACAGCTTGGAAAGGAGCAGCTTGTCCTCTTCAGAATCTGGTTGCAATACGTTAAGTACCATATCTTCTTCATAACTTCACTTTTCCTCTGGCAACTTCTGTTTCTTCCTTTACTTAATGACGGCCATAATGAACTGCTAAAATTATGTAAAAGATCCCAGCAGTACAGGAAAGTATTGATGAGAAAGGAGCAGCAGTAACTTCTATAATTTCCAAGTACTGTTAAAAGCTATAGAGCAAATGCATTGCAAATGCTTTACATTATGAGACAGAAAAGGTCTGCATATTGATGCATGTGCTAATATTACCAGTACTGTCACAGATAGAAAATTGAATTTATATTCAGTTTTTCTAAGCAGGGGACACACTTCGAAAGTGGGAAGATCTAATTCTCTAGAAATATAAATCTGCTTACTTCTACCAGTTGTAATGTAGTTTTGCAGGCAGGTCTAATGCATTATTCCTTGAACCAGATCAATAGTACATTAAATATTAAAATGTCTTAACTATATGTTCCTGTTTTCAGAGAAGCTGAGCATCAGAAAGTCTTAACAGAATATTTGTGTCACAGGTATAGAGAAAATGGGTGCAGAATCCACTTAGTATTCTCCTGTTCTACCATTTAATACAAAGAAAAGACAATACTAAAAAAGATAAAAAAAAGAACCACAGATGGCAGGCAGGGAAGAAGGGATTAATTTCAAAAGTAGTTATTTATCATATTTTTATTACAGATAATTTCTTTGTATTTGCTTATTAAGAATAAGATTTATGTTACAAATCTTGACATTGAAATGCAATGGATGCATAAACCACTTCTCATTTATTGCTGGCTACATAGCATTATTGATTTCCATCTGGTATTCACAGTAATTTATTTTAATATCATGTTTGCTTATATTTTACAGTTTTGTGCATACTCAAATACTTTATAAAGTATTGCTATACTGTAAATGAATAATGATCCTGTAGAAGAGTCTTAACTATAACTCACAGTAATTGCATTGGATGTTCTCTAGTAATAATGGAATTGATCTTGAATGATAAATTTGTGTCAGTTTCTTATATAATATCCTAGAGCTGTAATAAAGTTCTTCCTAACCATCCAACCTATAGTCACATTTAGTCTGAAGCTGTTTAAACTTGTAATAAATCTGTTTTTACAACCCACTATATCCTTTCATAACTCTGTTCCTTCTTATAGTTTAAATTAAGGTAGGCTGAGTGCCTTCTATAGTCTCAGGACTCATGACAAAGTTTCCTTCTGAAGCAATAAGTGGACTTGTCCTTGACAAAAGTTAAAATATTTACACTACTGAATATCTTCAAGGTCTGTACTGCATTGATTCTTTCAGCTTTCATGCTTCAGATTAATGTCATTACAGACCATTTGACATAAGCTGTACCAGATCCACGCTAAGGATGCTTATTTCTCAATGTTTCGCATTGGTGTTGCGAGACCATTCTCAAACTGGCTGAATTGAAATGACAAGTACTTTGGGAAACGACTTATACACCCAAAGGAGACAAACACAAATGGTCATCATTTCACAATTAATATTTTTTGTTCTGAAGTCTTTGTTTGTAGGGAATTCCCTCACTCTCCCATCTTGCAACAATATGATTCATTTAAATAATTTTTTAGAATACCTATACAAAACAATGTTTTTTGTTTTACAGATTTAACATAAGCTCACACACACACACACACACACACACACACACACACACACACACACACACACACACACACACACACACACACACACACACCTTCAGAAAAATAAGTGGTGGTAATTAAACTGAGCTCTCACTATTAAAATGTGCTCTGTTATACAACTGCAGGGCTGATTTTACAACATAATCTTATTTTCGGTAATCACAGACTAGTGCTAATAAGAATGCATTCTTCAAATGCCCTGAACAGAATTTTGGATCTGTGTTTTCCATAGCAATCATTCAAGGCAGCATTTTATTCATTAAACAGAATACACTGACCAAAGCTACATGTTATTTTTTTTTCTGTCTCTGTTGTCAGTCAGTCAAGATGTATGAGTTTGTAGTGAAGACTCTAGGTTTTCTAAGATCATAGGCATCACTACTACATGATAGGCAATCTGTGCTTTCAAACATAGTTAAACAGAGAACTTCAGAACAAAAGAATAGAGATGTAACCTATGTACTTACTATGCCTTGCACAAAGTTGCAAAATACAAGAAACTCAACCAAAAGTAGAACCAAGCTACTTAAATATGATTCTGAATTATTTAAAAACATGTGTACACAATATTTTATACCTGTTACAGATAAAATCAGAATCCTTACCCCAGATGAAACAGATATGAACACACACACACACACGCACACACACACACACACACACACACACACACACACACACACACACACACACACACACTCAGAAATATCTTTTCAGATGAACATGGAAAATTGTAACATTGCTTAAACATAAGAAAAGAACTGGATCATAACAGCAATAAGTAAACTTAAAATGAAAAAAAAAATCAGTCATGAGTTCCAAATCAGTGAAAGTGCATAATTTTCACATCTATATAAACAAACATAAATAGCACTGGACCAAATTCCACAACAGAACTATTATAAGAAACACTGAATCACCTGATTTATTAACTGCAATGTCCATGATTCCTTTCAGTCTTTTCTCAGTTGTGCTACTGGTTTTTCACATTAGTCATGAAATTTAAAGCAACTAGACATCTTCAATAAGAAGTATTTGTACTCGTGTTTAGATATCCTTAAGTTAATGAATTAATTATAAATCAAATTATTAATTTGTAAGATTATTAAAATAACTGAAAACAAATAGCTGTAACAGAGATATGCCAATGCAAGCAATCCCACGTTGTCAATGAACTGAAGTGGTCTAATAGTTCAAAACTATGAGGCCCACAGTTTGGAAAAAATTATGAAAGAAAGTCATTTACCCTTTCCTGGTGAACTAAATAAGAGAATATTTGTGTCCATTTAATTAATTTGATGTAGATTATGACGGACAACTTTAAGTCAAAGTCAATGATCTTTGAACTAAAACACAATGTAGTTTAGGTTTCTCTTCTGCCTCATGCTCTGTATCTGTACTTCCAGACCTACTACAGCCCTAAATATTTAGGAAGTTTTATCAGATTCTAAAAGTCACCCCATCCATCCATCCATCCATCCATCCATCCATCCATCCATCCATCCATCCATCCATCTTTCTGTCTCTCTCTCTGTCTCTCTCTCTCTCTGTCTCTCTCTCTCTCACTCTCTCTCTAGATATATATATATATATATATATATATATATATATATATATATATATATATATATGTATGTATATAGGCCTTAGCATCTGAAATTGCCACTTGTGCATTGACCAAATCCTATATTTACCTAACCATGAAAGTTAACCAGAAGAAATTCATTAACCACATGTAAAGCCATAAAAGGTACCCAAATGGAAACCCGAAGACCAGGTCATAGTCATGTTAAAATGCATGTTTCATTTCCAGTTTCTTTTGTTACAGTACAATAATGTTAGATTACCACAAGTTTTGAGCCCTTCATGGAGGTCACTGAGAAGTTTGTTTTTAGTTTTCATTTGTCTCTAGTGACACCAGCTAAATGATTCATTTACTTTTTTTTAAGCCTAAACATTTTGTTTTTTTTTTGATTCTATAAATAACATACATTTCTGGCAGCATGGCAATGAAAAAAATCTATGCTTAGTAATGATATACCGTTAAGGCATTTACCTTAATTCACAGTCTCACTGAGGGTAATTTTATTTACCTTATTTTATTTTATGTAATAGTTTGCTTATTTTGTTTGCTTGCTTTTATGTTTTGTTTTATTTACTAGGCTAGGGAACCGATCCAATAGGACCCATTTCAGTCAAGACTTGAAGAAACAGTATCTACATGCATATACTATTAGATACACTGAAAAGAGAAAGAGTGAGTAGTTTACAAAATCTGTAGATGATATAGTGTCACTCATACAAAAATGAGGGGACCAGAAGTAACAGTGTTTACAAAATGTATAGACTCTTATGTCAAGACATCACATTTACAGAATGTTAAGTGAAGACATTACAAATAGGGCTTAACTTGACAGCGATATGTGAGTCAGAGTAGATATAAAGCTGAGCAAGTGATGTAACTGTTGGTTGTCTAAAGCATAATCATATAGTAGTTTTGTAGGTGCTTTCAGTAATTTTAACTTGCTTTTTTCACTTTCCAGTGTCAGAAGAGAATAGCTTGCACAGTCTGTGCCCTAAAAAGAGTAAGCATATTCATTGGATGATGATGTGGTATCCCTTCTTTGCAGTATTGTTGCACTGCTGGAACAGGAATATGGATGACACAGAAATTATTTTACAGATAGTTCTGGTCCCAAAAAGAGTGGATCATTGTTGTGCCTGGTTTTGTGATATAGTGTAAGTAGAAGAAGGACAGCAAATTGCTGTATCAAAAGCCAGTCTACACGGTGGACTAAACCAAAACAAGCTAAACTCTCTTTACAGCTATTGAACACATTGCCACTAAAATATAACTGGTAAATGGAATGATGATTCAGTTGTTGATGTTGTGCAGTATAAGAGAGATCAAAACATCACATCTGAATCATTTTCAGCTTCCTCACATTGTTAGATGAATAAGTGTAGTAAGAAATGGCATTCTCTAAAACTGGTCTTACTGAGACCTCAGAAACCTTTCTATGGAACATAGAATGATTCTTAAAGTAAGAAATGTATCTCAATGCAATATTGTTTGCATTATACTTGATCGCAATTGTTTTGCTGACAAACAATCCCAAATTCCTGTAATTATTTTCTGAATTATGAATAGCATTAGTAACACCATGTAGATATAGCCTATCATTATTGCTGGAGAAATACTCAGCTGAACATTTTGCGGTATTACATTTCAGCCAGTTATTTATAAAACTGCAGTATAATTACTCAAGGTGCTTCAGAAGGTTAAGAAGGCCAACACTTTCTCTCCAGGCCTTCCAATGTTCCAAAAAGCATACATTAGTCACTTTATTCATATAAAAATAATTGATTAACTCTGCAATCAATCAGCTAAGGATTATTTTTTTCATTGAATTGTTGAATTTTTAATTGGTTGATTGGAAAGTTAATTGATTATTTTTGTATGTATATATATATATATATATATATATATATATATATATATATATATATATATATATATATATAAAGTGATTAATGTATGATTTTCTGAACCTTTGAAGGCTTTGAGACAGTGCTGTAGTTCTGCATTGTTAAAATAAAAGATTTGTGGTTAAATGCCAAAGGTGTTTGTTCTCTTGAAGTGTATTCTTTATTTGGCATGTTTAAGACAATACAGAAGGGATAGTTGTGTTGTTTTGCTTAAGGACATTTATGTAGCCATCTTAGCTTTGTCAACTGTGTTGAATGATTTCTAAGGTCCAGTGATGAGCCCTAGGATTTAAAGAAATGCTTACTGTTTGCTTTAATTTCCCAGAGTAGGTTGGTCAATTAGTGCAATGGTGAGAAAATGAGATACAGTGACAGGTATATCCTCAATGAGAAAGACCTCATTATTGACTCATTGTCATGTCTCTGACTAGAACATTATCACTGACAGACCTGACTGTGCTAGTTTTTTTTCCTCTAGCAGCCCATGTATCACATTAAGAAAGGCATCCCTCTCCCTGCATGTGTGCACACAAATACATGTACACACACACACACACACACACACACACACACACACACACACACACACACACACACACACACACATACACACACACTCCCAACATTACCAATAATTGACCCACATCCATTCTTCAGCAATCAAGTCCCCCATATTTGATAACACTCACAGAAACACTCACCCATACACTTGCATGCCAATCCAAAAAGATGCACACACACACGCACACACACGCACACACACGCGCACACACACACACACACACACACACACACACACACACACACACACACACATGCACATACACATATCCAGACTATCAATTCCCTACCTAGCTCTCCTAGAACAGAAGCCCAGCCAGAAACATACTCTTTCACACACACACACACACACACACACACACACACACACACACACACACACACCCTCATTCATGACCCCACGGACATGCACACACATACACTAGCACCACCTCATACTCATGTTTTCACTGAACCTACCTGCACAGCAAGTATTCCTATAGAAGTGTATAGTTTACTGCTATATTTTTATGGCAGTAATTATTTCCTCCTAGAATAACATTTTAGTTAAACCAGCAAGTCTCTGAATTGCTGAAATGATCAAACTGGAAGCCACAGACATTTCCTGAGGACAGAACAAGGTTAATTAGCATTAGCTACTTCCACAGACATCCTCATTAGCATGCAGATTCACCCACAGCAACACCTTCAACACTGAAACCCCCAAAGGGAGTAAAACTCAGCAGTACAGTGGTCTCTAAATTGTAAAAAAAAATGTTAACATAATTTATGGAGCTTCCAAGTTAAGACTTCAGCATCAAATGAAGCCTTCCTGAATCTCAGAGACAGGATCATATGCCAGTGAAGGTTAGCTGTGTGTCGAATAAGTCAAGTAATAGTGATACAAAGCCCAATAAAATATTCCTATCAAGATCCTCCTCCCACACAACCCATAAAGGTTCAAATGATGAAGATTGGAAACTAGCTCGGCTATTGTAGACCCAGGATAGGAATCCAGTTTCAAAAAAATAAAAGCAGATCTGATTTGTAAGCATTTCCAGTGACATAATTTCAGCTGATCCACCCCTTTTATTTAGACTTTATTCAGATAATAAGCATATATCCTCTTTGACAGACTAGAAATCTGTCCATAATGGCATTTGCTTTATATTCCTTCTAAAGAGTAGGATTCAGATCCACTAGGACTATTTTGGAGTCTTAAAGCATGCTGAGAAAAGCTCCAGTCACCCTCTCATCTATTTCTCTAGGCTTGCCCAGTGCTAGTTTCTAATTCTATGGACTCCATACTCCTTTCCTTCCAATTGCCCTAATCTCTGTAAGTTGGTTATGTATCAGCTCTAGTTACAAAAATAACCATATGGAGCTGGATGATATTCTAGCATGATGTAGTTGGGAAATATAGGTGTCAAGACTATATAGTTGTTGTTTATGAAGACAAAGCCAGATATCCTGAGATAAGCCATCAATGTTTTGCATAATGCTTGCAATGGATGGCCATTCTAGACAAAATCCATAGGTTCAGAGTTAGTTAATAGACACACAGCCCACGAGGCTATAGAAGAGCCTAGTTCAATTTTCCAACTGCCCAAGAGCAATATATGATTAAGTGACTTGATCACAATCACACAGCAGACAAATGTAGGCTCAGAGAATCAAACCATTGACTACAGGAAGTAGTTCAATATCAACTCATAGTTTTAATTCTATGTGAAAAAGTTTTTGTAGTATAGGGAATAAAATTATCTAAGGCAAGTGCTAACTTATGAAAATATAACTGGGGAGAATCATGTCTTTGATTGCATTAACTTTGCCAAAAAATGGAGATTTTTCACTTGTCCACTGGATGCCCTATATATATATATATATATATATATAGTACTTGCGGATTATCGTGACCAGATTTTTGAGGTAATGCTGGTTGCTTCTGTTTAGGTCAGATAGTAGCAGTGCAGTGTTATGAAGGTTAGAGACATGTGTTCTGTAATGTTTTTGTACTTTCAGGAAGGTTTATCATTGAAACGGCTCAAAAAATAAGGTTAAAAAACAGGTTTGCCCTTTAACCGCCAGAATCTCCTGTCAGTTAAGTGAGTCCTATTCTACTGCACATGTGTTCCTTTCACATGCTGTAGTCGGTGAAGTAAGAAATCTCTATTTTCAAACCTGTATTATTTATCAGCCGTTTCAATGATGAAGCTACCTAAGTCCACCAAACCTGTTTCTAATCTTCATAATACTGTCATACATCCAAAAAAAAACAAAAAGGTAATGCTGAAGAAGTAATAGTCCTTCACCATAAGGAACTGCTGTACAAAGTAATCCTTTCCACAGATTGTACGCTAACTCCTACACTCCTTTCAGCCCAACACACGTACACACGCAACCACTGCGATCGCTGAATTCAATGCTTGACCTCTTTAAAGGACGCTACTCACACACCTCAAAATTATAAGTCTTACTAGTTTTTTAAAACCCCCACCAATATCCCCAGCAGACTTTCTGCCAGTCTACCTTTCCATATCACACTTCAGTGAGGCCATTTCAGTAAAAGTGAAGAAAGTAAAAGATGTTGCAAAATCTGGTTGCGATAATACGTAAGTACTATATATATATATATATATATATATATATATATATATATATATATATATATATATATATATATGTTGAAGACATTTTGATTTGCATATATGGTTCTGATGCCCAAAAGACACAGTCACTCACAATCCATTAACGAAGTGAAGGGTGGTAAGTGTAATGTGGCTATAGTAAATCTTGGCATTTCTACTGCAAGTGTGGAGATAAAATTTTATTTGCAAGCGTAAATACTAAATGTAAAAAATGAAACTCCTGATATTAACACCTAGCTGAGTTGAAAACTGAGGAAATGTACCTATAAACAGAAATCTGTACTACTGAAGAAATGTAAAGTCAATGGTACTTCTTTAAGAGTATCCTCTGTTATGCCAAATGCTTTGAATGCGTCCTGCAAAAAATGCAACCTAAATAATCAAAAGCTCTCTGAAAATCTAGAAAGACTACTGCTGCTGTTGGTGTATGCTGACTTATGAAACACTGGGTAGTGTTCAGCCATAAATCTAGCAAATCTGGCAACCTGGATGACCTTTGACAAATCCTTGGTGTAAGTTTTGAATTATAGAATGAAACCTTCCAAACACATATTTAAGACGTTGTAAAAATGTTAGTATTGAGAGACAATGGTGAAATGGGTAAATAACTACTAGAGTCTGTAGAGTCTTTACTGTCTTTGGAGAAAATAACTATTGTCTCTAACCTGGTTATTTATGCAAAAATGCCAAGCTTTTCAGCCTGTGAGTAAAGTTCATCAC
The DNA here is from genome assembly GCF_019279795.1 of Protopterus annectens. Lineage (NCBI taxonomy): Eukaryota > Metazoa > Chordata > Ceratodontiformes > Protopteridae > Protopterus > Protopterus annectens. Next base: position 1,592,069,688 of record NC_056739.1, read on the forward strand.
CTTTATAACCAAAATGTATTTATATGCTTCATAAAATTCTGTTTTTGCCCTCTGGTGCCTTGGCTTTGCTAAAGACTAATGATTCTAAAAAGTCAGGGGCTTCTGCTGTCAGCTGCTAATCTATTTTTTTTTCAAATCCTTGCCACTTATGACAATGGCAATAAACTATTTTCTACCATTATCTGTAGAGATTCATTTGGATTGATAAAATCCTTTATAAAATTTCTCCCTAAATTGAAATATACACTAAACGGCATAGCAAAGGCACCCTTCTTTTGTTTATTAGTTGAGATTATATATTCTTGTCTTTTGTTTTTAAGTATGTATTTTCTAATAAATTATAATCTTGGTCCATTTGAAGAGCCTGATCCACTCCTATTTCATATGTATTTCTTCAGAATGGACAGACACAAGCTCCTGATTTCACAGCTGGATAGAATACAATAGGTTTACATCTGCATAACCTCCTACTATATACCACTGTTCATGTTGTTCTGTTTGCTAGTTTCTTCTGTATTGGATATAGGATGCATCACTGTCTAATTTTCAATCCTTCCCCTGATGGTATTGGTATTCACTGGGGCTGTTAACCTGCCCAAAATCCTGTCATGCATTTCTTTTTTGTTTGGTCCTTCCTCAACAACAAATGAGCAGACCTCCATAGCATGAAAGGAGAATTTTGACAAAACTATGGTCTGAGACAGAATTCAGTCACATGTTAGATTGCATGACTTGAGTTAAAAATACCTCCACTATAAGCCAGTAATCTGCACAACATGCAGTCCTTTTAATGGTTCCTAGCAATAGGAAAACTCTTACTTTGGGGTTCAAAACTCCTAGACGTCACACAAATCAAAATTCTTTAACAAAGAAGTAAGCACATTCAAAATTCTGAGGTATCATACTCTGTTTGAAGGCACCGTATCTATCACTGGATCTAAAGAATATTAAAATTCTTTCTTAGTATCAGAGGGATGTAGCTCCCATCCAGTTGTTCAGTGACTTGGAAGATGTTGCAGGCAGGACCACTATTATTTTTATTTGGCCAATAATAATAATAAAATCATTATCTGGTCTCTTAACTTTATAGAGTACCCATTTGTTCTTTTCTGTTTGTCATAACAGTCCTGCAGTTTTGTCACATACAGTTGTTGATGAAACAAAATAAGTAACCTTCTCTTGGCTGATTTAGCTTAGGTATTCAACCCCCCTCCCCCCACTGTTCCAGATTTACAGATAATAATTACAGGGTATCTCCACTTTACAATCTTTTAATGCATGTAAGAGCACATTTTGTCTGAATAGTGGTCTCAATGCCTTTTACATTCATGCCTGACTGGTGTAAAGACCACTACAACTAAAGCTATGTCCAGCGTTACATGACCCCTTAGGTCAGATTCAAGGACTGACTGATATTGTTTACCATAAATAGTCTGAGGTGTATAAAGTCATACAAGAAAAATATCAAAAAACATTTTATGTATTTATTTAAATGTATTAACTGGGTAGAACATTGATCCACATGGACCATTATCAGCCATGCCTGGGTGTGTACACCAACACACAGACACACACACACACATATACAGACACACACACACACACACACACACACACACACACACACACACACACACACACACACACACACACACACACACACACACACACACACACACACACACACACACACACACACACACACACACACACACATATGCACAGCAGAAAAAAAATAACAATGCTTGAGATAAAAATACAGATGACAAACATTGGAGTATGTTAGAGTATATACAACTGTCTTGTGAAAATGTTTATATTGCAACATAAAACATATTCATCAGTTATTTTTGGTAGAAATTGTTCAGTAACAAATTACCTAAAACAGACAATCCAAAAGCAAATAGTCAGCACACTTTTTGTATGAAACACACGAGTGGAAGGAAGAATGGGTGACCTGGAAGGACATCCTAAGATTTTTTTTTTGTATTTTAATGAATGAATGAAGTAATTAATTAATTTGTTTGTTTGTTTATTTATTTATGTTTTGTTTGTTTGTTTATGTACTTACTTAATTACCATCTGTTGACCAGGGTAGAGCACTGATCCAGGTGGACCATTTTCAGCCTGAGCCTGTGAAAATTGAGAATATAGTAGTAGTAGATAAATGTTTACTTTATACTACAGGAAAAGAGCACAAATATAATACCCAGCATGCAAAAACATTGTAACAACACAGTAAGTCTGTTTAACGAAGCAGGACTTTACCTAATATCAAGGGATGTGCAGTTGTATTTAGAGAGTTTTTGCAGGTTAATTTGGGTTATAATGACAGGAAGGATGATAAGGTGGATGGTAGAGCAAAGGAAGAACAGCAAGTGAAGTATAACAGGGGGAAGTGGGTGCTGTAAGGTTGGGAAGTGTTGGGGAGTAGGCTGGAGAGATAGTGTAAAGGAAGGTACAGGGTAGAGAGAAGAGAGAGAGAGAAAGAGTTAGGGGGTTAATCTAAGCAGTTAGTTAAGAGAAGAATGTAGGGTATTAGGACAGAGTAAGCATAGGTTCATAGGTGTTTATAAGCTAACAACCACAACGGCTTTTTTAAGCCTAGCCATGCATCCTAAATCTCTGATAAGTTCTGGTACACTTGACAAGTTTAAGCATGGGCTTAGGAGATAAACCATTTACAGATTGCCTGTGTCCATTAGAGACATAGATGTCAAACCAGGGATGAATTTCCTGTTCCCCAGCCACTTGTCTGAGTTACACTTGATTTGGGATTGGGAGGAACTCTGCTTGACATGGATGATGAGCATATTCCAGATAAGTAGTCATCTCTAGGACATACACTTGTCTCTCCAGCAGGTGCTATTTATATCACAGGCAAGGTTTAAGTCTTTATAATGAGTAATTCTGTTGCTGTTTGTTTTTCAGATATGCAGGAGGTCCATTACAGTGGGATCTGACAATGCCTTCTATGCTAGGTCTTGATCTCCCCTCAACGGCCTGTAGTAGACAGAATAGAGGCATATGGCCCTGAGGCAGTTTGCAAAGGACATGTTACTTATGCCTTGTATTCTTTTTTGAGAAATCTATGTGGGTGTTCCAATTGTTGGCTATTCCTGGTTAGGTACATACCAAAGGGGTCATTGTACTCAATGATAGGTCTGATGTAGTGGTACAGATACAGTGGAGTAATGACTTCCTTGGACCTAGATGACATACATTTGTTTATAAGTTGCATAACATAAAATGATTTATTTACTACTGTAGACACATGATGGCCAAAGGCTAGATTACTGCCTATGTGTGTCCCCATGTCCCTGGCTACTAGGTCAGCTCTTAGGGGTGTGTTGAAAATATGATAGTTATTAGGGGTGGATGACTTCCTGAATGATACCATTATGCATGTCTTGGCATTTAGTTTTAGACCATGATTTTGACATCAGTTGCTTGTCTGTGGGGGATTCAATGACAGCTCATAATTTGCAAAAAATTGTGAATATAGTCAATCAGAGGCCATTAACATTGGCCTTGACTTCAGAGAAATAAATGCGAAAAAGGAGCAGTCCGAGGACCGAGCCCTGAGGGACTCCACTTGTGACTGGCCTCTTTGTAGAGGTGGACTCCCCAATTTTAACTTCCTGGGTCCTGTCTGTGGGCCAGTTGGCTATCTATTGGGTGATACAAGGGTTTGTACCTAACCTCTTGAGTTTGACAACAATGCCCAAATAGGGTATTGTGTCACATGCCTTGGCCATGTCAAAGTAGGCAGTGTGAACCATTTTTCTCTCATCCATTTCTTTGGTGACCTTCCCAAAGAAGTCCACCAGATGGAGTAGGCGTGACCTGTCCTTGACAAAATCGAATTGGGTTGGTTCCACTGTCTGGGGGTTTCCTACATCATTATTGACAGTGAAGTTATAGAGATAAGTAATGCCTTGTGGAGAAAAGCTTTTACAAGCAGATTTTGTGTCTAAAAAATTATTGAACTGATGTCTAAAATTGGGGAGAGAGGTGATGTCTCTTAGGTATTCAGGGAGTGATTCCTATTCCTGAGGTGCTACTACTGAGAAGCTGTGACCAGTTGAGTAGAGGTTTGTGAGAGGGAACGAGAGAGAATATTATTTAATGTGTAGGATGTGATTGTTTGAGAGAACCAGCTAGACCAGCAAATGAAGAAATCTTGGTGTACATGTTTATGAACTGGGCAGGAAGAAGGAATGTGCATCTTTCACTTAGCAAAAGCTGTTTTGTTTTAATTAGGACTGACCAGTATTGTTCTCTTTGCTGGCTAATATAAATCTACAGATTTGACTGGATAGAGCTGAATGTTTTTTCATTTGAGGCTTTGGTATTAATATACAGGCTGTTTTCTAACTGTGAAAATAAACCACAACAAATAAAAATGTATATTTTCACTGTTCAAGTGGAATCACTTAACAGCAATCAATCAATTAATTAAGAACAATTAAGTAATTAATAAATTAGTATAATTATAATGTTCTATATTAATAAAAGGACCTTCTTCTATGTATCTACAACTAGAACAAGCTTCACATTATAAACATTAACCCCGGGATTCGGGAACAGCCTGTTTCCATGCAGGAACAGTGTAGGAGCTCCTGCACAGAAAAGGGCTGCCGAGCGATCCAGGAAAGTGCTGTTTTCACATGCATGAAAGGCCCTACACTGTTCATTCATGGAAGGCTGTGTGGGATGCAAATCACCTCAGTTGCTGGTAAAAACCATGCAAATAAAGTGATTTTGCAAGCCACAAAGCTGGCCGGACTCCATGCAGGAACAGTGTTAGAGCAGAAATGTATTCAGTTAGTAACTGCATACATTTCTGCATCTGAGTAAACGGAGGTAGGACAGCTCATGGAAAGCATGTATTACAGCCTAAAATACATGCCAATGGCCAAATATAAGGCCACTGGTATTAATAATAGCTTATTTTTTTTTATAAAATTAAACTTTTTTTTTGGCAGATCACGGCTGTTTAAGCTTAGGGTAGCGGCGCACAAACAGGATTGTGCTGAACTTAAAAAAAAATGAGAAAAGTCAATTTTAAGATAATTCTGCATTTGCCATTATAGTCAATGGCATGCAGAATGTAAACAATACCAGGGAGCACTGGTTGTTAAGGGGAAAGGGTCCATCTAAGTGTAGTAACTAAGGGCTTACACACTGGGGTATGCAAATGAGGGGAGTTATACTGAATCACAGATTTCCTCAAAGTGTCAGCTTGTACCTAACAGTGTAGGTGCAGCAATACAACAGTGCAAGTATAAGAGTTGAATGACTTCATAAGGGGGTGTGTCATGCTTGCTGTAAGATCATTGGAGCTCTGTGGCCCATGTTTGCCCTTAGCTAAGCACAGCTAAGGAAGGGGGTGTGCCTGAGGTTGTATTGTCTTATTCCATGAAATGCAGAGCATGTTCACGTCCAGTGAGAGCCATTTCTGCTTAAAAGTGCTTACATTAGCTAAGCAGGTGTGTGCGGCATGCAGCGGGCCTGCCTAAAAAAAAAAAAAACACAGGAAATAGCAGAACTGTTTTCATTTGAGCACCGGGTATGTGTGGCATGCCTCAGGGCTTAAAGAGGGAGGAAGTGGGAAGGGGAAACAGCAGTAGGAAGGCAATCAAGGAGACCTAGCATAGCTGGCAAGTGGAATGTATCAGAATCAGCCAATTACACATGCAACAGCCCAGCACACTAATATAAACTATGCAAACACCCTACAAACTGTTTTTTCACACAAACTCTACACCACTGGTGTACACAGATGGGGTATTTTTAACTGGCAAAAATAACTAAATATGTTAGAGGCTGCTGCTGCTTTACTCCGTCAATATGTGCTAGAGACTGAGGGTGGCGAGGAGGTGAATGCTGGTAACCAACCCACAGTGAGAAGGAGGAGAAGAGTATACAGACCCAGGGTAACCTACCAGGGCCTACATGAGATGGAGATAGTAGAGCATGATAGGCTGGACAAGAACATTCTACAGCAAATCTTTGAGTTATGCCGGCCATGCCTTACACACAGAATTAATAGAGGGCAACCCATCCCAATGGATACCAAGGTGTGTCTAGGCTTAAGAATACTAGCCACAGGTACCTTCCAAAGACCAACTGGGGATATCATGGGGGTTTCACAGGCATCAGTATCCAGGGTACTCCACCAGTTCCTAGATGCCATGACACAACATGCCGATGAGCACATATATTTCCCTACTACCCGTGAGGCGCTGACCACACGTATGCGTCTCTTCCACCATATAGCAGAATACCCTGAGGTAGTTGGTGCTACAGACTGCACGCACATCCACATCAGAGCAACACCCAGTGAGCTGGGCAGGGTCTACATAAACGGCAAGGGCTTCCCCTCCATCAACTGCCAGGTCATGTGCAATGCCCATCATGAATATGTGTGCTGGTAGCCCTGGAAGCTATCACAACCCCCACATCTGGCATTGCTCACAGCTGTATCAGGCATTTGCCAGGGGGGGACATCCCATATGGCCATCTAGTGGGGGATGCTGGCTATGCACTGGAGCCGTGGCTGATGACACCCATCAGAAATGCATACACACCCAAACAAGAACACCATAATGAGGCACATGCACAAACCAGGATCATTGTAGAGCATGTGTTTGGAACGCTCAAGTCACGGTTCCGCTGCCTTGACATATCCGGTGGAGCCTTGCAGTACTCTCCAGCTACATGTACACAAATGTTCATAGTATGTGCCATGCTACACAATATGATCCTGTAGAAACAGGTGCAGCAGGAACAGCATGGGGCAGGGCCACACAGACCCCCACCATTGCCAAGGCCAGCACAGGCACAGAGGGACTCGGAGGAGGAACATCCTAAGCCTGCCCATGTAGGCAGAAGGAGGCATGCACAGTATGCCCAGGCCTTGGCAAAGAGGCAACGCATAGCACACACACTGACACTGTAGGGACTCAGGGACTGATACCTCTCTCTGACTCGCACGTACAGTAAAACGGATGCCAAACATGACACTACCTGAGCTTTACCATGTACAGAGAGTGTAGTATGTGCATCCAACTTAGTCAGCCCTCCAGCACTGTCCTCAGTACTGGCCCAGCAACAAGGTAAGTCACTCTTCCTATTAATTACTGAATGGAGTAGTATGTTCTCATACTTGTATGTATGATAAGGATGCAAGCATGCAAGGGAATTGTGTGGATGAATGGGATATCAGCAGACAGCTATATGGGACAGCAGGAAATTCATAACAAATGCTGGTGTCAACATACTAGGCAGCACTACACAAGGTGACAACCCCCACTGCAGTACATGAGATGGCCCAAAGAACTGTGGGTGTCAATAGGTCACACACATGGATGTCAATGAGGGTCACATATCCACCACCAGCCTCACCCAGCAGGACAGGTGTAGATGACCATGAAGAAAGGCTGGGCTAACACCCCCACTAGACCTACACAGACATACTACAACAGGTCTGGCAGTTGCATTCCAGTTCTGAAGGGTAAGAAGTCTGAAATGGAAATATATGTCATTAAGATCTAACATGTGTACTCTACTGATATGCCTCCTGTCTGCATGATAGGTCACAATACAATATGAAATAGAAGCCAGAAGAGTAGCCGAAATACCAGTACAGTAATTTCAAATGTTAAAGTCTGCAGGTGTGCACCCCCCCCCCACAATCCCATGTAGAAATGTAGTAACAGATGGCCTGCAGCACTCTCAAATAGCCTACAGTCCTCTGGCAAAGGCCCATGCGGGGGGGGGGGTGTAAAAGCATGAATGTCATGGAGTGTGTGAAGTCTGAAACTCTAATGTCCGCCTATACTACTTCCGACTGCAAACCCATGAATGAATAGACACAAAACCACTTGTAAACTACAATGTGAAGGCAAACTGACCAGATATATGAATCCTGCCTCTGGATAACCTGGGTGTATCTGTACTACTGAGATGTATGGCCCCAGCAGGATATGGCCATTCCATGAAGTTGGAAAAGCACAAGGAGGGGAACCCCAGCCAGCATACTAACAAGGTGCTGCACCATTTACACAGAAATGGCAGTCTATTGTCTGTAGCTACCCCTCCACAATGGCAGGTGTGTGCCAGAATGTGTAGTCTATATGCCTCAGAATATTGGTCTCAGCTTAATTCATCTTGTATTTCCCGATAAATAACTGTGAGCAAAGAATGATAACTGTCAGTAGTTCATGACATGACACATTACAGTGTAAAACAGTATATATGGCAGAATATCTATGCTACAACCAAACATGTCACACAAGCAGCACAGTCAGCAATAGTTACAGTCTCCCCTGTATGTTAAGCCCATTGTGTCTCCATATTGACAACCTATCTACAGATATCCTGCAGAAACAGTTTGCTAGGTGTAGCTGTAGCACACAAAACCCTGAACTGGAGTCCAACCCTCCCTGGAATGGATGCACACACTCAATATAGAAGGTCATACTGGGCATGCTCCTAGACTTAGAGAAATGAAGCCAAATGAAGCCCATGCCTCACAACACAGTGGACTACAGATATTGGTTATGCACAGCTGTCTGTGCACATATACCAAATTGTACACCATTGATGCTTCACACACTCACATTGGATAGGAATGTACACACATATCTAAGGCCACCATAATATAATATGTCAAACGTATACACACAGAGACATAAGGAAGAGAAAGACAGACAGCAACAGAGAGAATCTCATTATGAGGCCTGTCCCACCCACTACACATCCCATTGGCCTGCATGACATGATGCACTGATATCATTCACTGTTGAAATACCTTTAGTTAGCCCTCAGCCCTATAGTGTTAGTGGTGCTTGTGATAACTGTGTAACACTACAGTACAAATAGGTATCCATGTAGCAGTTGTAATATCAGTCCTGTCAAATGTAAAGTTGTGTGTGAGTGTGTGTGTGTTTGTTTCTAGATGAATGGGGTTGAGGCCATTCACACTCACTAAATCTGCTGTACCCCTCCTTTAGCACTGCTGCTGATGTCACTCACCTTCACAGATTCCTTCGGACAGCTCCCCAGCATATAACCTCCGTGGTGCTTGCAATAAATGTAGAACAATGTTGTAGCAATAACTAGATAGGTATGTGTTTGAATCTCATCCCTGGCAAGTGTTTGTGTGTGTACATATGCATGTCTGTATCTCAAAGATTTTGGCCCCATTTACACCCAGTACCCATCTCAGTGCCTGAATTTAGCAGTCCTGCAGATATCATCCACCTTAGAAGTACCCGTTGGCAACCCTAAACCATGTGGGGTCAGTGGTGCATGTGGTAAATGCGTAACCATAATGGTCTGAAAAAATAGTTAGATAGAGGTTTGAACCTCACCCCTGACAAATGTGTGCATAGGGTTAAATATTTTTTTGAATCTCTCACCCACTACATCACCCAGTGCCAGTATTTACAAAGACTGATGATGTACCTCACCTTAGAAATACCTTGGAACAACATCCATCCTATAAGCTCCGTGGTGTGTGCAATAAATGCGGTACACTGTAGTAGCAATACATAGCTAGGTAGGGGTTTGAAACTCAGTACTGGAAAGTGTGTGTGTATGTGTGTGTGTGTGTGTGTGTGTGTGTGTGTGTCATCATTATCCTGTCGGGGGGCCAGTGTGATTGTAACATGATCCATTGGGGGGTGGTTTTTGCTAAATTGTTATGTTGGGGACTTAGTATATGTCAAAAATGTCCACATTACAAGGCCAACAGTTGTCAAACACCATAGAGGCTGGTGTTGAGCTGGTGTTGACAATCCACAGCCCTAAATGTCTAGTGCAATGTGCAATGAATATGTGACAGTATGGATTAGTGAACAATATTGGCAACCCTTCTATTACTCAGAGACCACTCCTCACCCACGTATCATACACTAACACACTTGGCTAGGCAACAACCACTATATTGGTAGTTCCTCTGCATATTGCCTCACAGATAGTCCCCACAGTATGATTGCAGTGGACTACATGCCTGTTGACCACAACAGTGCCACTGACATCAGAAAGTACTTTGATGTGTTACATCTCCTGACTAAGTGTGTGTTATCCAGAAAGTAAAAGGACATGGCATCCTGTTCCATGTCCTCAGTAGCCCAGTCAATGTGTACAGTGGCCCTTTTGCCATGTTCCCCACTGAACATCTGCAACAACTGTAGAGTCTGCAAATGTACCCCACAAAAGGAATGCCATGCCTTATGCACATGCCCTGTATGGACAGATGCCACTAACTCCACTGAATACCCATTTCATACTGTCAATGTACATGCAATAACTACCTCAGTTACATAGCCAGGTCTCACCAAATGAGGTCAGGAATGCTACATTAGAAGATACCAATCTGTCCACACAACATGCCCCACTTCCACATGTCAAAGAACATGCATGTGGGACATGTGCACAATCCAGGCACTGTCCATGTTATGGAATATAGATCACATATATGGGAAGCAGTGTACATCACTAGCCACCCACAATAGAAACCTGGATGAGTGGATGGGGAATACAATACCCACCCCTGGGGACCACTCTAGTGACTATACTCCTGAGACACACTGGGTACTATTGTCATGTGGCCTGATGCTAAGGTATTCCCTTGGGCTAGCCTTGTAGAGCTTTCAGGCTCATTCACCTACTACACACCTATGAAGCAATGAGTCTATGGATCTCAGTACTGGCAAGTGTGTGTGTGTGTGTGTGTGTGTGTGTGTGTGTGTGTGTGTGTGTGTGTGTGTGTGTGTGTGTGTGTGTGTGAGAATAGTAATCTCAGTGTGTTTGGTTGATGAATATCCCCTGTGGCTGTAGTTATTAGCAATTGGAGGTGTGTCCAAACCAGAGCACGTACCATTCTCCATTCTACAACAGATGTTGTACATCAACATGTACCTATGTACAACCCTCATCCCTGTTAATTTGTGAGGCATATGCAATCACTGTGTTACAGACCAGGAATTACTGTGCACATACTGTACCCTGCCTATGACATGGTGGATGTGTCAGCACACAGCCATACCCTGTGGCCTTGCTGCAGGGCCACATCCTGGTGACACACAGATGACTAGAACAGAAATGGGATACAGCATGTGAGAACACATTCACTCAGCACTGCACGTTTGGGGGGAGAGAGGAGTAAAGCTGGCACTGAATGTGTTGCCAATACTCTGGCCAATATCTGTTGTCTCAGGATAAGTATTAGCTTTGTGCAGTAACTCGCAGCATTCATGTTTAATGCTGTTTAGGTTGTTGATGTAACTATCAAGGCTGTTGTGACTGTTGTCACTGTCTGCTGCATCTCTGCTGCCATAGATGCATGTTGGGGATTCCATGAGGGATCCAAAGTTGTGTTTGAGGCTAATAAGGGAGTTCAACAGTCATGGGACAACACCTTTCCCTGCAACAGTGTCCTCCTTCTGATGTGCACTTTAGTAATGGCAGGGATGATCACATTGTCTCCCAGTATTTGGAGGACAGTGTCTGGGTTCTGTTGGCTCTGGCTAGTATCATGCATTCATGTTCCTGTTTGTACAGTGCCTATGTGTATGATTCCACAGTCATGCAGCTACATCCCATTGCCATGTGTGCAGTGAAGACATCCACCCCTGTTTTAATGGCTGCAAAGTCAGCTTTGGAGAGTTTTTACCAGGTGGTTATCTTTGTGGGTCTGTGGCTGACATCTTGAGTTCCATGTGGATTACAGCCTGCATGAATCTCACCATGCAGGGATTGATATCTGGGGATGAAAAAACTGTCCCATATTTAAGTGGTCAATACAGGTCAAGGTTGTTGCATCCTCTACTAGGGGTCAGTATGAGCTGGTCGAGGGCAATAGAAATTATGAATTCCAGAAGTGTTGGGCCACTGTACTGGCAATTGGCTACATTCCCCAGGTGATGGATGGGTAGTTGAAGACTCGTACTATGTCATAGTTGCATTGGACCATCAGAGATGGCAGGGTGTTGAGAAATGTGCATTGACAGTCTAGGGACATAGATGTGGACCCCTAGCAGGCTATGATCTGGATTGCACTATTACCCCAAGGCAGTTGTACCAGACGTATCTCCAATACATTATGATGGGATACTAGTCTGGAGGAGTTCCTATCCATAATGAATATGGAGACAACACCACCTGTGGAGATGTGGTGTGGTGTGGTCCATGTTTGGGGGCTGACAGCTGTGGAATGCATCATAGCCTGATACTGCAGGTCTGCTGTCTGCTGCTGTGAACCACCTCCCATTACAGCAGACACATGTCCTCCACTCAAACAACTGCTATGAGTGACTGCTTCCTGACAGTTAGATGTCCACTGTTGAGCAGCATGACCCTCAGATTGCATACATGTGTAGCTGTTATGGTGGTAATAACATTAGGAACACTGCCTAATAAGGCACCATAGGGGTGGCAAGACACGTAGCCAGTACCTGGCAACCCAGCGGTGACTGATGTAGGACATCCATGGCAAGACATTGAGTTCTGTCAATCCTGCCATCCCAAGCAGAGAGGTCCTGGATCCTCTGAAAATAACACATAACAGGTAAGCCAATGTTGTATTCAACCATCTGTTGATAGTACCACAGTGTCATTCTGGGTAACAGTGGTACACTGCCCAGGCCTACCGTCACATCTGCCTGTACCACATAATCAGAGTTCAATCATGTCTCTGTTATGTAGTCCAGGGAGGTGTGTCCCAAGTCATTCACACCCACATGGATATGGAGTGATACTCATAGATGTTGTGGAGTGACATGACTGGCTGTGTCATGTGTTAGATGCTGGCATATGATTGATATTTGGCTGTTACCTGCTCCATATTCAACCTAGTGAGTGGGATGTGTGTGCCTCAGTATTGAGTTACCCATGATCACTGTATTGTGCAAGGTGGTTAGCCTGAGGGGCTTAGTTTTGGGGCACACTGTGAAGGTTAAATGTGTGTTCCTTGGCATGTGCCATGTCTCGGTGTCTGAGTGGGTGTCTGCCTTGCTGGTCTGTGTTGTTTGGTTAGATGTCCATTGAGTGCCTATGGCAAGGTGGGTGTGTGGCTTTTCACTGTATGTCATGTCTGTCAAAGTGGGTGTCATGGTGAGCTATGTTTCCCAAATGGTATGGTACAGGTGTTGATCTTATCCTTTTTACTTGCTAGTCCAGCCTTTGCTGGAAAGTGCATATGTCCACATTGGGTGATATATGGATAACCCTCACAGGTCTGAGTGTTTGGAGTTTAGAGGGGAGGGTTGTCTGTGTACATGCAACAGTTGCAACAGTGCCCCAGAATGGACAAGTGCACCAGGTTAATGGGTGAAAGTACAGATAACCACCCTTCAAACATGCCAGGAGGGGTGGACATAACTAGTAAGTACTGGGGCAACATCTGTGATGAACGAGTACTGCTGACAGCTCACAGGTGTATGACACTAACCTGGTGAAGTGCCAAGCCATAGTGCTAGCTGAAGTACAAGACAGAAAGTACTAGCATGATGTATGGGTGGAACAGAAGGTGGGTGGAGCAGAAGGCAGACTGTCTGCCACCTGTAATACTTTACCACAGCTGTGCAGTTATCAGCAGGTTTGGACATGTAAAAGTTCAGTAAGCTATGTTGCGCATGCAGTAACTGTATAAGACATACCTAGATAGGCAGTAGTTCTATTCCCAATACTGGAAGGTGTGTGTGTGTGAATCATGTACTATCTGGCTCATACCATTTTTGACTTGTGTACTATCCTTTACACTTCACTTCACTCCAATTTAGTAGACCTGTTGATGTCATCCACCTCAGAAGTACCTTTGGTTGAGTTGGAAATCTATAAGCTCTGTGGTACATCTCATAACTGCGTATCACTATAGCAGGAATACCTAGACAGGCAGAAGCTCTCATCCCAGTACTGGCAAGTGTGCATATATGTCTGTGTGAATCATGTACTGTCTGGCTCATACCACTTTTGACCTGTGTACTACCCTTTACACTTCCCTTCACTCCATTTTAGTAGACCTATTGATGTCATCCACCTTAGAAGTATCTTTGGAAGTGGTGGAAATGTATAAGCTCTGTGGCATGTCTCATACCTGTGTAGCACTATAGTAGGAATACCTCAATAGCCAGGAGTTATAATCCTAATGCTGGCAACTGTTTGTGTGAGTATCTTGTGTGGCTTATACCATTTTGATGTGTATACCATACACGGCTGGTGACCATCTCCCACTACCATTACTTTATATAGTGTGGTGACAGGATCTGCCTCACATGCTGCAGGTTAAACCATGACACAGTCCTCTGTACATATGTGTCTGGAATATCCATATGTTTTAAAACTATACGTGGTTGGAAGTGGTCTGTGTGCCTTAACAATGCTCATGTATGTGATATTATAGCCAAATATGCCACAGTGAGTGTACTGACACATATGGCAGCATGAGATATCATACCTGACTGAGACATCATGCTGATAGGAAGTCTGCCACTCTCACAGGTGGCCTGCCTTGTAGGTGCAAAACATGAGTACAGATGCTTGATTTTACAAGTGAACTGTACCTGTTATGGGTCACATTAAAGGCTGGAAGAGATGTGGACTGTCATATTGTGGTCCTAATAAGTATGTAAAAGGAACACCTTAAGAGGGGTGTGTACACAATTTATATCCACTGTATACCAGTATTATGTCACACATGACTTTACCTTAGGCCGTTTGTCCAGCAGAATTTGCTAGCCTCTGTCCAGACATCTTGGCACTGACATACCGTGAGGTATGCTACAGGAGTGTTGAATTCATATCAGATAGGCCCCAGGGGTGACCACTGTGATGCAATACAGTTAACCCCAACACAAGTGAACATGCACAACAAGCAATATAGCTATTACATAAGGCAATATAGCTATTATTGATGGTTGTGTGCATGGTAAATTGCATGCCCTTCACATGCCTGGGGTATTGCCAGGCAACAGCAGAGCAATGTAATACTCACCAGCTTTAGGCTGCTGTCCTATATGTGGACCAGAGGGTCCTAGGAAGTTGTGAGAGGGGGTTATTGCTAGCAGACGCACATGTGGCCTTGGTATAGGATGGATGCAGCATGTCTGCACATCTACAGTAGTAACTGCAATAATACACAATGTCCTGTTCTCACCATAGATGTGCATCTCTGTGCATTAGTAAACCTCATCCACAACTGCAATCAGACCTGACACATGCATGTAGATACAATACAGATACATGTATGTCTGATACATTAGTGTACTAATCCCTACCGGGCCCTTACCTGCATGATCCTCTTCCAGTGTGTGTGTGCAACCCACCTCCATAATGCTTCCGCTCGGTGTCATGGCTTGTCCATTTGGCATGTGGCCCAAGTGTGGTGAGGAGCTCCTCTGTGAGTGTCAGTGGGGGCTGGATGGCTGGGCCCCCACCTGTGGCTAGCCAGTCCCTTGCAACAGCAGCAGCCCATTGATGGGCATGGCATTTGAGGTCTGAGGCCCAATGCTGCACATGCTCATAAGTTCTGCTGTGCAGGTCGGCATCACTTACCCTGTGGTATGCCCAATCACATATTGGGTGATGATGTCTGTTTCCCCAACAGAGAATGCTGGTAGGTGAGCACTCTGCATTTTACCTGGAAGACATAAACAGAAAAAGGTCACAGGACTTCATACGGTTGTCAAAATGCACATCAACAGTGGATATTACTTGCAAATAATCCATACTACACCATAACCATCAAAGCTATCATGGCTATAGCAGCTTGCATTACACACCAGTCACTGAGCTATCTTATTCCCCCAATGTTGGACACTTGATTACATAATCCTCAATCCTCCATTAATTTCTGTGTAGAGGGTTGACAGTGGTCATCTTCCATGTGAATGGTGTATGTATGATGGCAGGTCTGTGTTTGACTGTGGTGTGTGATGGAGCTCTGAGTACATGCCTGAGTTCATTTAGGAGGCAGACACTGATGTTATTATGCCGCATGGAGATATGCTGTTGTTGCCATCAGTAGGCAATGTGTACATGCTCACCATTGCTGAGAGGAGGAGTGTGGTTGATGTGCATATTTCCATGTACGACTGGGGTGGACAGGGTGACAATGTTCCCACCTAACCTGTGTGATGCAGTTTCCCATATCCATGACATGTGTGTATGAGGTGTTCTTTACCCCCAGTACAGGTGAATTGTGTTGTTCCATCTGAGACTTACAACATATGTGGAGACACAGTTGCAATTGTCCTTGGTGGTGTGGATATGTCTAATTCATAGTCATAGTCAGCCTTACAGGACATCACCTGTGAACTTAACTGCTTGCTCAGATATAGGTGGATTTGCTTCAAAGTTGTTGCCTGCACCTATGTATCCCTACAAAGCCAATGTAGCAACCTATTATGTGGTTTGTGTACTGATGCTGTCCTCCAAAGGGGATTACTCTACCTTGGTGGAGGCTGGATATACAGGTCATGTACTGCTGTGTCCATATAGCTACAGTGGATATAAAGGGTACACACCCCTAATACACTAACTGGTGTTTGTGCAATTGGAACATGACACCACAATAACTCATTTCATAACAATTTCCACCTGTAGTGTGACCTATAGCCTGTACAATTCAATTAAAAACATAACAATCTGGTCTGTGAAAACATATGGAAATAATACTCAGTACAGTAAGCCCGTTGAATGAGTGTGCACACCCTTAAACATGTGTATGCACCTCTTGAGATGGTTACAACATTCATCCATCTTGGTCTGGACTCTAACATCATAGCACATCTTCACTTGGCAATAGTTGCTCGCCTTCCTAGAAACACCTTTAATTGTATTTCAATGGAATTGGACATATTAGGGTCACATTCAAGATGAGAAACATCATGAAATGATCTTCTGCGGTCTGATTGTCATACAGCACACAGACCTGACATTCCAACAGGGGTGTGTACACTTGTGATATCCACTGTATATAGGTGGTGATATAGCTGGTAGTGGTAGGCATGGACAGAGGGTCATAGCACAGGTGGACACTTCTCTGATTAATACCTGATAATCACGCCTACTCTAGTACCCATATCAGTGTCAGGGCAATGCAACCACCAGTAGCTGTACACATATATGTCTGTTGTATGCACTGACACTGATATTACACACATGTGCAACATCCACAACCTATTTACCTGACTGCTTGAAACCCATGTGATTAGTTTTGTGCCTCCAGCTAAACATATGCAAACATACATGTGCTCAAGGAATACCTGGTATACATTTCTGTTGTATGTTAGTATGGCACACTGTATTTACAGTCTTGCTGCTCAATCATACTTTTCAACCTTTACAGCAGTATGTCTGGACAGTGGCACACATAAATGGGTGTCAAAAGAGACATCAATATTTATACTGTATTAATATAGCTGCACCATACATTAGTACGTTGATTGCACAGTAGGGTTTGACATCACTGTGATAACCTGGAAGATGTCCAACAGTCATAAGTAGGCTATTATGTTACAATGCCATTGATCACAGACCTGCCAATGGTTTGGCTGACATAACACAGGTATATGTGTATGTGAATACAGATATCAGTCTCAAATGTGCTTATTGTCCAGCAGAACACTGTACAGTTGAATGTTATTAATTCAATATATCACACGCAGTTCAACACACATGTCTGCAACAGTACTCTACTAAGCACACACCCTCTAAAGGGGTCTTAGCTTTACAAGGCAAATGTGTCATACTCGTAATCACAGATAATATGGATATGGAAAACATCCCATTAACTGGTCTAGCAGTGGCACAGTCACAACTGTTTGACAGACACCCCTGTGGTTGTCATATATGAGCTGTCCTTTTCCAGGTGAGTCAGGCTCCTGAGCTGTGATCCCAACTCTCAACCTCTCAGAGCATCACATCTGGACAATGCCTAAATGATGGGGGGATAAATAAGAACACACTTTAAATATATCTATTATAAACATAGGACGTTTTTAGAATGATACATTTAGCATTACAGCAAATAATTTTAAGGATGTGGAGTCTTAAACTCAAGTGTTTGTCATTGCCAGAAAAGTACAGATCTCAAGAGGAACAGAC